>NC_090176.1:34657391-34957391 GCF_024679245.1 Pseudorasbora parva
ACTCTTGGAGTTACTGATTTGCAGGCTGCATGTTAAGGTAGACCATGTAAGTGATTTCCACGGGCATTGCACTAAAGGAGAACAAATCGCTGACAAAGGGGGTAGCTTTTTGATTCAATAGCGTCGTTAGGACGACCGAAAAGTATTCCTCAGATAATAAGTTCTACTTCAAAGCGTCTCCCATTCAGCTGTGACTGCTGCAGCTTTTATGAAGTCCCCCCTTTTCACTCCGACGGGACTATCTCTTTGGTTATTTTTCACCGTGTTTATTTTGCACTATTCAAGGGGCACTTGTTTTAAATAAATAGAAGATCATTCTTTCCTTGAGCAAATAATAGTTCGTGGACAAAAGATGGGAAGAGCGCGCGCTTATTTCCGAATTAAACGTTAATTTAACGCGAGGGATTTCAAAGATTTGGGAACAAAAATATGAGCGGTTCTGATTAAAAGCGAATTGACTGCTCTAACGTAGCATGAAACTAAAGGTCAGTGCGACTGTATCTTAATAGAGTGTTTCCAATTGTAGTGGCCTTTTCCCAGTGTCCGGTAAATACACACACGCTTTATGATGCGCCCTTGAACTTCACACTATTTGTGGGGCGTTTCACTGACACAGAACGCGAGATTTACAATCTCAAACGAGTCACCGACTTGTGTGCTTCATTCCTCGGGGGTTAACGTGAATTTCATTAGCACGAAAAAAAAAGAATCAAACTTTCCTAGGAAGCGTCTAAGAAGTTGATGCACTTTTTTTCCTCGCGCATTTTCCACCCGCCATATGAATTTGTCTGTTTCTGCGCTTAAATGAAAGACTATGCTGATTTTAAGGGACAAAACGGTTCGTGGGAGAGGTTTCTGCTTTGATGATTGACCATTTAGCGGCAGTTAGTAGTTTTTCTACCACAAATATTCAAATGGGACCCATAGAAATCCTAACGCACCGTGCAGTCTTCCGTTCTGATGCGGAGCTCTTTGAAGTGGTGCAGGACTTGCGCTGGTCAGTTCTGAGTCTATAGTCTGGGACAGGGGGCACTTTGAAAGTGTGATTGTGCGTTTTAATGAAGGAAATAAGACGGGGCACTTTGTTTCATATTCCCCATACTACTTTCTTCTTATTGTCAGACAGCTTTTATGTCTTATATTCCCATGAATGATTCATGTATTGATGGCTTTGTGCTATTCTACTTTTCACTATTAGTTAAGTGACGGTTCCCTTTTGAAAGCACAATGAATGGCTAGGGAATATTTTCATTCAAGAGAAAATAGTTCAAAATTGTATAGAAAGTTTGTATTGTAGAAGATTGCTGTTTCGTTTGGCTAGTTCGACTGTCCCACGTTTGACAGAAAACGAAACACTGATTTACGCATTGAATGCAAAAGAGATACGCACACTGATCAGTGAATGAATCAAGGCCTTTTTATTGAAAAGACCATATTTACACGTCCTGCCTTTTATTCAAGTTTTCCATATATCTATACACAAACATCACATTTCTTCACGACCTTCTTACGGTTTTTTCCATCAACACCATCATGCACCTCAACAGAAAGAGTTACTACACGATTCATGCGAAATATTCTTCACATTATACAGCCTATTCAAGTAAGACCTTTTTACAGAACACGATAAAAAGCATCACTTCTTTTCACCAGAATTATATTATTCTTTGGTGTATCTGTACTTCCAGACCAACATTAATACCAGCAAATAAATTACAATGTACAAAACTCGTTGGGACGCTACGAAAACATTCACAAGCATCAATACCATATACTATTTACAAATCAGTCAGGGACAGGCCTGTCATCATTGATACATTATTTAGGGTCTCAATGGACATATTTAGTACTCCTTAATCAGAGTTACATTGATTTTGCATAAAATATAGGTTTAAATATTTTAAATATCACAAAAAAACCGTCCTGACCAAAGATATTGTATAAACTTTAACAAAGACTCCCATTCATTTTTTTCCGACACTGACAATATACAAAAACTCAAAATTATTGTCACTGTAATTTTTGCCCCTCAGACATTTAACGTGTAGAAAAAGATTTCTGTGCATCAAAGGGGTATAGTATTAATAAAACAACTTAAACCTAACTTATAAATCACTTTTAGCTCATATTATTTGATGGAAATCAGGTCTTTAAAAAAATCGACGTTTTTATGTCTGATATTTCTGCTTATAAATGCGATTATCATATGAAACATAAATTGCATCAATGCTCTGAGCATGTTTTAAGGGCAAACTGAGGGGCAAAATCTTTCACACTGACATCCATAGGTGTTCCACTTCTTCGAATTGCAACACTTGTATTTTTGTATTATTATTATTTTTATTTTCCATGTGGACAATTCACAATGAATATATTCCTTGCTGTTCAAATCAGAGCATTGCTCTTGGATCTGTGTGTCTGAAAGAGTCCTCCTCGTCGGATTCCGACGTTGGCACATCGCTGGAGGGGGTGTGTAGATTGTTTGGTCCAGCACTCCCTTGGCACACGTACCATTCGTTTAGGTTGGTCACCTGAGGGGAAAGGTTCGACGAACGGTTCCTGTGGGGATCCAGGTTTGGTGAGAGGGCATCACCGATAGTCGTAGACGAGGGATGGTAAGAGGAGCCCGTGTTGGCGGAAGGGGGCGGAGGAGACTTGCAGTGAACCTTCATGTGTTTACGTAGAGAGCTCGGGTGTGTGTACGACTTGTCACAGCCCCTTACTTTACAGAAGTAAGGCTTATCGCTCGTGTGGACGTGAGAGTGCTTCTTCCTGTCACTGCTGTTGGCGAATTTCCTGTCACAGCCGTCAAACTCGCATTTGAACGGCTTCTCACCTGCCAAACGAGAAAAACAGATATCGTTTTTAAATGGAAATCACGCATACATATTTAACATTTTCTTGTTTACAAAATAATAGCGAATGCATGTTCCATACTGGCCCATGCTCTTTCAGTAAGCCCTGGTAATGGATGGTTTCACTTTGAAAATCACAACATTACCTGTAACCCTACGGTAGTACTTATTTTCTGCTGTTACATATGGTCTGTTCAGGCGCACCACATGACTTAGGCAACTGCTCTATAAATGCTCTTATTTTCTCTGACTGGAGCTTGGCAAATCTTCTCAAAAACTTTTTTTTTTTTTTTTACTGGATATGCAACTGAGTCAACTTCTAATAAAAACATTTCGGCCCGCCATATGAGATTGTCTGGAGTAAAAGAACTTGCCCGGCTTTACAAATCATATAATGTCAAAAATACATACCGGTAACACTTTGCATTGATTCACTGTATCATACTGTGTCATACAAACACACCACATATGATTTAAGATGGCTGATTCAAGATACCACCATGTTAACCACATTAAATGTATTCTATGTGGGTTGGGGTTGGACACGCTACCCTACATATTCAGGGCGTAATTTACGTCAGCACGTGTTGAGAGCATAACATGATATAGTGGCTATTGTTAAAGACCCTAAACAATACCTGCAACTTCTTGACAATAACAAATTGTCACTGTACACTGTTTATGTGAAAGCATATTTTTACTGACTGGATGAAGAGCTTTATATTTATTTAAATATTGTATGTAGCTTCAGACACACAAGCACACACGTGTGGCATTTTCTTAGAATACAGGTATGAGAGGAACACCAGAAGCAGAGGCCTTCCTCTCTTTGCAAAGATGCCAACATAGTTTGGTTGATCAAAATGTGGGTCTTATTCTTCATATTTACATTAGTATGTAGGCTACCTATTCACATACTGTTTGTAATTCCCTGTGGTTTTAAAAGAGACAAATGTGCCGAAAAACTTCGTCTTACTATTTTACTATACTATTTTGCCTAATGAAACAATTTGTACATTCTATGTTGTGCTCTTTAGTATTTACACACGTAGCATTGAAATGCAACTGCAGCCATAGCTCCATATCTCCTTAATATAAGATTGCATGCATTAAAGACAAACTAATAAGTAATACACTGGTCTGCTCATAGCAGCGTATATGTAGAGTCCTTTTTCGACGTAGTAGCAGCGTAGCAATATGCACGTTGATCTGATAGCATTTACGAAGTGCATGACGCAAAACAACACCAAGGGATACTTTTGCTTGGCGAATACGCACTGTAAACAAACAGCCCATTTAACCTCTTGGTTCTGTATGAAGGGGGGTATTTATGAATGAAGTGGGAGGACAAAACTTAGTTTCCCCATAACTAACGTTGCCTCGTAGCAAGAAAATTCGATTATCTGCCAAGTGGCGCAAACACGTGCAATAACAGACACAGCTCTATGGACGCGACTTAAGTGTTTTAAGAAATTCTTTAACTTTTCACTAACCTGTGTGCGTCCTCTTGTGAATCTTGAGATTTTCCGAGCGCGCGAATACCTTGCCACAACCGGGAAAGGGACACGGGAACGGCTTCTCGCCCGTGTGCACACGAATGTGATTGATCAGTTTGTACTTGGCTTTAAACGCCTTTCCCTCGCGCGGACACTCTTCCCAGAAGCAGACGTGACTGCTCTGCTCCGGTCCCCCGACGTGCTCCACCGTGACATGGTTGACGAGCTCGTGCATGGTGCTAAAAGTTTTCGAGCAGGGTTTCTTGGACGTCTGTTCCTGGTCAATCCACTTGCAGATGAGCTCTTGCTTGATGGGCTGCCGCATGTATCGCAAAAACGCCCCCGTTGCTCCGTGAGGAGCCGTGGCGAGGTTCACATTTAAGTTCATGGAGTTGTAGCTGTGAAGTGAAGAAGATCCATAGTGCTCGGGCCTGTGGCCGAAGTGCTCTGGCCTGCCGTAGATGTCCCCCGGTAGACCCAGACGCATCTGCCCGTTGAGGGCATGGTGGTGGTGGTGGTGGTGGTGGGCACCTGGGGCCGCTTGCTCGTGCAGTCCAGAGAAAAGTGGATGGGCACCACCTTCCGCGTGCCCATAAGCACCTGTTGGGGAAATGAACATGCCATGGTGATGAGGGGAGGAGGCGGAACTATGCTGGTCGCCAAGTGCATGCATAGCAGAGGCTGAGAGCTCTCTCCTGAGGATGAAGTCCCTGCTGGTGGTGTAGCCTGTGTGGGGGTGAGCCACGGGGAAACCAACTGTGGTCTGAGAAGACGTGAAAGATGCCGCGGTCTGGGCTTCGGGATGGCTTTGAACAGGCTGAGAGGGACTAAGTTTGAGAGCATTGGTCTGTGCCATGTGCTCGGGTCCAAATGGAGTGAGAGCCACTCCGGGGTCGTTGCCCATCTCCCCAGGGTGGAGGTGGGCATGGTGGGAGTGCGGGTGATGCCCCCCTATCCCCGGGAAGCCTGTCATATTCTGATGAGGAAGGGCTTGAGTCGATGCCAAATCCGCTAATCTTATCGCCGAATTCCTCTTGCTTAAAGGGGGCTCCATCACTACGCTGTCATGTCCACGCTCACCGCTATTGTTTTCGCCAACTACGGGCCTTCTGCAACCATTAAAATATATGTATATGGCCGTCTATAGAACTTCTTTTGTCCTGCCTCTAACTCTGCTTGCTCCTTTTCCCACTCTGTCCTCAAGCGATTGGCAGAACATACAACAGTTGGAGGACACAGTGGGGAATAGAGTTTAGAAATGGCACTGCGGGTATTGGACAGATTTCGGTGACTGGCAGTTAAGAGAACGAAGCGATTGGCTGTCTTTCAGCGCAGAGGCTCAGCGGGGTTCCGCCCCCTCACTCTCTTCATCACTGTTCACTCCAGAAAGTTGTGCTCACAAACTTACAGGCAAATCTGTTTACCGAGATACACACACACGTGGAAGGATGTTGTTTTTCTCTTTGCACAAAACAGTGACACTACACACGCTGGAGCATATTGTGCAGAAGTGCGCACACCGTTTTAAATATGTTTATTCTTTAAATTCAAATAAATACAATTAATAAATAAAACTTGTGCGAGCATTAAGGGGGGGGGGGGGGGGTCATCAAATAAATTACGTTTTATTACGTTGACAGATGTACAGGTCTGGGGGAAATGGAAATAAAATACAGCTCAGTGTTACTGAGAAATCAATATTAAGTGGTCTCTTTTTTTTCCAGAGCTTTATAAATAAACTTAAACATAAAAAAATAAAACACTGCTATAACAAACTTTGTTTTTAATTGCTTCAATGTAGGTACAACTAAATTATTAGATACATAAAGAAATATCATAATTTTGTGTGTGTGTGTGGAACAAAAAAGCTTTACTTCTTAATAAACAGAAGCTATGTTCATGAAATTATTTAGTAACCTACTTTTTCCAGATGAGTTCATGGAAATATTTTATATAACCAACAATAGAAATGTTAAAAATAAAAAAATATAATTCAAATACAATTAATATATTTTTGTCTTCCGTTAAAAACGCAATTGTGAACATTAGATCTTCGGTCCAGTGGGCGCTGTCAGACATTGAGATTCTTGAAGCACAGAAGAAAAAAGCGCCCTTTGACATATAGGACTATTACAAAATATAATCTATAAATAAAAATAAAATAAATAAAATAAAAACAACAACAAAAATTTGTGACATGATTCTATAAACAAATACTTTCCTTTAAATGTAAAAAAAAATGCTCAGCGTTTTTATTTATTTATTTATTTTTAAATAATGTATAACATATTACTATTCACATAATTTCGTATCATGCTTGTTTGTGTGTGCTGTACGTGTGTCATGATGCACGTCCACACCCTTTTAGAGTCCATGTTGAACTCAGCAGGAAGTGCATGCCATTGATTTAATATGGCTTAATTCAAAGACATCTTTTAAAATGCTTGAGGGCAGTTGTTACCATATTCCAAATTATTTTTTCAAAAACTAATTACCAAGTACAGCAGAAGGTTAAAATGGAATAACAGGCCCAACCTGTCTTAACAATAGAAAATATTACAACAATACTAAACAATTATTTCAACACCCTGAATAAATATGATTTTTGTCAACATTTTTAGTCAGACATGAGTAAAACTGCTTGAAAGAAGAAGAAAAAAAACGAATTTATGAAATTTGGTCTATAACTGAAAGTGTTGTTATTTCTTGCATAAGCTATCATGCCTGTCAGCTTTGTCAAGGGTCTTAATTTAGGGTGAATGGAAACACGATGTATGCCGGTTAATGTGACAGAAGCATTACAACCTAGGCTATGCATTGTAATTGAGATTTACGACGTCCCAACATTTACCTCTAAATTGTGTTGGACGTGATTAAGAGTCTTGACAAATAATTAAATAGTAGAAGGCTAATTGCAGATCTACACTTAAAATAAAAGTTAATAACAATTCATAAATAATACATATGTTTAAAACAAGCTTTTGAGTGAATCAGAATTTTCGTTGGCGGTTGTTTACGAAACGACGTTACGGAGTGAGAAAGGCAGCACTTGTCTTACAACCTCTGAACGGAGAGGATATTTTAATAAGTTCAAAGGGTAGCTTATGTGTTCTCCACGGGTCGAAGGTCAAACACCCTTAAAATAACCAAGGTCAGTAAAAGTAACCAACAACGCATCACCATATTGATAACGTCAAAGTTAAAAGAGATGCCTTGTCGCTTTGTCTAAGAGCATTACACGTTAATGTAAAGCCATATTTCATGTCAACAGAGAGTTATGATCGTCAGGTATGGTGGGTTAGTTGGGATTTTCTGCTTTCTCATAAGAGGGGGGGAAAAAATCCGGATTTTGTGTGTGTGTGTGTGTGTGTGTGTGTGTGTGTGTGTGTGTGTGTGTGTGTGTGTGTGTGTGTGTGTGTGTGTGTGTGTGTGTGTGTGTGTGTGTGTGTTTGGTATTAGCCTTTTCGAACTTTTTCCCTTCCTTGCTACATGAGAAAAGAAGAACAAAAACTGCGGCTGTGTGTTCCAGGCCGACTGCACTCTCAGTCTAATTTCTCTTTCTTCTTCTCCCTGCCCATTGAAAAGGGGAAAGGTTTTTGTGGTTTTCTGGAGAAATAAAGAACTTCTTAGAGAGGTCGGCAGACGTGACTTTGAACTTGGATCAGATCCTGTGTTTCCTGTGGAGAGGGTAGAAATAGTCTTGGAAGAATGGTACATAACGTTCAAACAGCATGGCTTTGAGCTGAGGCACACAGAATTCCCAAAGTTTTATACGTCCTCCGCCCTATTATTTACAGCTTAAAGCGTTCGGAGGAGAGGAAAGACAAGACAAAGTGTGTTGTGCGTTGGAGCGGGACTTTATGGGACTTAGGTTCAATGAAATTGTAAGTAAACCTCCTTTAAATGAATGTTAACATTTTAATAAACGCGTAGGACCTTTTTTTTTAGATCAGAAATGGTCCATGGAGTGTCATATGTACATTGGCCTGGTAACCGTAATGTAATAACGCCATCCACATGTTTGGATAACTTCAGTTGGACGGTTTCGTTATTGTCCGGGGGTGAAATTAGTCTGATTTGGCTATTAAAGCTCGCATACGCATATTCTGTAACCACAAAAATACCGCTGAACTTGATTTCAAATAATGCAGATTCCCTGATTTATTCAATCGGAAAGACTAGGCTCTCCGTCCATGACGTCACAGTTTTTTTGTTTGTTTTGTTTTTATTAAAAGGAAAATCATATTGTGCTTGTTTGACACGAGAATATCAAGCTAAAATATATGAATGACCGTTTTTATCTTGGATGTGCTAAAATACGCACATTTAGGTTTATGTGTGCTTATGGTGGTAGGGAAAATGTAGCCTGTAGTAGGCTATAGCCTAAAAAAATAGCTATCTCAAATGTATAAGCTACTGTTGTTTGTATTTACTGTTTCAAATCCTATCTACAGTTTCTGTTATAAAATAAAGAAAATTTGCACATTGTTATTCAGAGTAAGCTAGCTGAGTGCCATACGAATAAATGTTTTTTATTCCAATAAATTCATTTAAATAGGCTATTCTATGTTACGATGACGGAAAGGACGGTTGCCAAAACGTCTCCTGCCTAGTTTCCATATCATTGATTTTTTTAGTAGGCCTACTTCACATCTCAAAAGGCTAATTTTATATTTATTTATGAATACACGTTTGTTTGTTTTTGATGTGTCAATCAACGCTCACGGAGACACGTCCTGACGAACACATACAAACTGGATGCAAACGAGTGTTTAATATCTACAAAATGTGGTGTCATACTCACGTGCAGATTGAGTGAAGGCACCTCGTGCGAGGTTTGAGTTTGTATTTCATTCACGCTAACCTTGTCTGTTTGTTGGGTTGGTGGTTTTTACAGTAGCCTAGGCTATGCGAAAGTAACCAATTGGATTTAGCTATAACCTAAATGTCCTAGACATTTTAAATCATTAAATAAGTATGCAAACTATAGCCTACTATTGTTTAAAGAGGTTTTACACTTCCACCAAAGAATTATGAGTTACACTTACTCTTATGAGCCCGCGTGGCAATTGATTTAGAATTATGAAACGATCTTATTAAACAAGAGTGTTTTTGCTTTCCTCTACCTATTCCCCGAAAAAGGCTCTCCGAAAAGTAGGCGGTAGTTATCGGTGGAAGATGGCGATCAGCGATTAGTTGCCAAAGGAGTGCGTTGGATTGGAGGGGCACCTAGGATTGATGAGGAGAGGCGGCCAATGAGAGCGCGCCAAATGAATGACCGGGCTCCAGTTAAAGGGGGCGTAAGAGGAGGTAGTGCCAGTCCACTGAGAAAGAGGGACCCTCCGAGATAAACATAGACAAGCGAAAGAAATAAACATTCCAATTCGAGATGCTTCAAGAACAAGGAAGACTTAGTAAGATAATGACTCGTATTTTCGTGTATTCTGAAAATAACGACATCGACTCAGTTTGAAAGGAAAAGCGCAAAGGAATCTTTTCATTTCGTTGCATTGGGGATTTTGAGTAACAAGTTATCCACGAGAAAAATATAGCCTAACTTAATACGCAAAGCTTTTTTTCCTATGAGCGGATCGAACTTCATCGCCTCATGTCGTGTTATCAAATTTGGAAGTTAATATTCCCGTAGCGCATTCGATTTTATTTTGTTGTTTTGTTGAAGCGCCGTGCATAGAGTGCTTGAAAGAGATTTGGTTTTGCTCAACGAAAGCATGTTACTGGACGCTGGGCATCAGTTCCCTGGTTTGGGAGTGGGCACCTTTGCCAGGCATCATCACTCCTCCAGTGAGATGCAGGAAAGAGACTTGAGTTTAGCGCAGAACAGCTTCGTCGACACGGCGCACATGGGCGCCTTCAAACTGAACCACGATCTCTCGCCCGGACAGAGTTCTGCATTCACGAGCCAAGCGCCCGGTTACCCCGCAGCGGCTTTGGGCGCGCACGCGGCTCATGTCACATCATACGCGAGCTCGCCGTTTAACTCCACGCGGGACTTTCTCTTTCGCAGCCGTGGATTCGGGGAATCATCACCGGCGGGAGGCCAGCACGCACTCTTCGGCCCCACTGCGGGCTCGCTCCATCACTCTCACACAGACAGCCAAGGCCACATTCTATTCCCTGGCATCCACGAGCAGCATGGATCTCACGGCTCCCCAAACGTGCTTAACGGGCAGATGCGACTCGGACTACCGGGGGAGGTTTTCGGGCGATCAGACCAGTACCACCAGGTCTCCAGCCCGAGGACCGACCCTTACTCAGCCGCTCAGCTGCACAACCAATACGGCTCCATGAATATGAACATGGGGATGAATATGGCAGCGCATCACCATCACCCCGGTGCCTTCTTTCGCTACATGAGGCAGCAGTGCATTAAGCAAGAGCTCATCTGTAAGTGGATCGATCCGGAGCAGCTCAGTAATCCCAAGAAGAGTTGCAATAAAACTTTCAGCACCATGCACGAGCTGGTCACCCACGTCTCGGTCGAGCACGTTGGAGGACCCGAACAGAGCAACCACATCTGCTTTTGGGAAGAGTGTCCCCGGGAAAGCAAGCCCTTTAAAGCCAAATATAAACTGGTAAACCACATCCGCGTGCATACGGGAGAAAAACCTTTCCCCTGCCCGTTCCCTGGATGTGGCAAAGTCTTCGCAAGATCAGAAAACCTGAAGATTCACAAGAGAACACACACAGGTAATTATTTGTTTCTGCTTGTGCTTGTCATTAACATATATAGCCTATGTTTAGGAGCTACAAAACTATTTTATCAACCCCTAAAATAGTATCGCAAATAGCGGTTCTTACAAAAATAAGCTGATTATGCCAGGATGGTGTATTTTTAGACGGTGAGAGCGCAAGCAGATTTAGATCTTTAAAAGAAAACGGATGTTTGTGAGCTCATATCCAATTCGTTTAAGTAAACGCGATTAAACCCGAACTCGAACGGAGTAAGCTAAATGTGATGTTTTGCAACAATGAGCTGAATTATGTAAGAGACTGTAGAGGGTTTGTGGTTCATAAACTTTAAACGGGTCAAAGGCGACTCGAGGGCTCGTCGCGTGCACAGAGCAGCCGTAAATCTCTAACCGGTTTAATGTTTGCGTGGACCAATGCTCGAGCACTCGGGTGACTACGTCAGGATTTTGAAATGTGCTCCAGTTTATTTGGTAATAATTTTAGCCACATAACGGAATATTTTAATTGGTGTTAAATTTAGAAACACTGTGTATATACACACACACACACTAGCAATAATACACTTTAAAAATGGAAAACAATGCTTAAGTGTATACATAGCGCATTGTTACACACATACACATGCATGTACATATTTAAGAATTATAAAAGGAACCCAGACCATTTCCAACACAAAAAGGACGACATAAAAATAAGAATAGGCTATATTTCCTACCTTAGGAATGGCCGATATGTGGGCCTATTGTTATTCTTTCCATTGCATTGACTGTCTATGTGTTAGACAGGCCATTACCAGGGTTGCACATTTGAGCAATTTCCTCTTTAGAATACACTGAGGATTGAGCCTTCTATTTGTCAAGGTGTTAATTGCATTTTGATTATTTCTAAGCAAATGGCTAAGTTTTGTGTGGGGCTGACAAAAGCGGAACGTTGAAAATAGTGTGACTGCTTCCCCTCTTCTTTTAATTTTGTTTGGACAGATTGCTGAATAAAAGGAAATTCTTGCAAACGTAATTATCAGAAGAATTCGATTTTATATATCTATTTTTTATGTTACTTTTACACTGCTCATGTTTGAAAGGCTAGATGAGACTGTGTGACCCCCTGTGTCGTTGTAAGGCGTACAGCTTTGTATTACAACTATACGTGCATATGATTCTTGAGTGTTTTCATTTAAATGTATTTAAATATGAGCTAACATTTTGTATACGTGTAAATATTTAAAATACATTTAGATATTATCTTAAAGCTACCCGCATTGCATATGTATTATATGTTGTAATATTTTTGTGGTGTGTTTTAAAAACTCATTTAAACCTTAATTACTAATCGTGTGAATGTTTATATCGCTTTTCTTCTCAGGGGAGAAACCATTTCAGTGTGAGTTTGAAGGATGTGATCGACGCTTTGCGAACAGCAGTGACCGAAAGAAGCACATGCACGTTCACACGTCAGACAAACCATATCTGTGCAAAATGTGTGACAAGTCCTACACTCACCCCAGTTCTCTTCGAAAGCATATGAAGGTAATTCATCTAGAACACTGAATGAGAAATACATTATACATATATATGTCACTAAACTGTTTAAAGGCAACATATCAATCACCAATGATAGATTACATTAAATAGCCTACAAGACGTGATTAAATATACATAACAGATTATTAGCTGATGCAGTTTCAAATAGTTAGAAATGGCATGGCATTTTGATTCATAAACGATCCACTGATTTGTCCAGAATTTACTCATGAACAAGTTCTGTTCATGATTTATTCCGAGGATCATTAATGATTTAATTTTACGTGTGTGTGTGCGTTTAGGTTCACGAGTCATCCCCACCTGCATCTGACTCGTCGCCAGCGGCAAGTTCTGGTTATGAGTCCTCAACGCCCCCTGGTCTGGTGTCCCCCTCCACTGAGACCCAAAGCAACAACAATCTGTCGCCTTCCTCAGCGGTCCACAGTTCCAACAACCACAGCAGTTTATCGTCCAATTTCAGTGAATGGTATGTTTAAGACTGTGGCATCCCAGGAGGAACCATTTCAGAAAACCAGGAGATCCATATACGGCTTGTACAAAACGAACGCTCCCATATTATGCGCTTGTCCAGCAGGATTTAACATTCCCACGTCGACAGAAGAAACGTGCGCAAAAGCACTACACCTAATCTTTTTGTACATACTACGCGCTCTCTTTCCCAATGGTTGTAATAGATTTTTGTCGGTTTTTTGGTGTATAGATGTTCCTTCAATGGTAGCTATTTCTCTAACTGGACTTTTTAGTGCACATATTACCATAAAGTTGTATTATCATAATGAATATTGTGATCCCATTAAGGCAAACTGATTGTAAACTAAACAACTATTAACTGGAAAGAGTGCCAAAGTCAACATTTAACGAAGACAGACACAATATTTGCTTGTGAATGTATATCTTAGTTTGCTGGGCTTAACTTGTGATGTTTTGTGCTTTGCAAGTTTGAATTGTGAAATATATTTGGAAGATTGTGGGGCAAATTAATGTCGTGCCGTTAAATATCTGTAACTACACCCTTCTTTTTGTAAATATCGACTGCCATATTTATCCATTTGTAATTAAATTATGGTATTTACTTGCTACAGATGAAACAATATTTATAAAGAATGTTTCTTTACTATAAATATGTACAATTATGGGCTGAACAGGGGCAGTTGTTTTGTTATATGTGTTTTGTTCAAAGTTTGAGAAGTGTTTTCTCCATTATTGTGATAAAAAATTTACTGCATACAGATATAATAAAACGTGGTGCAAGTGTACAATCTTTACAACGCGTCGTGTTCTTTCCATGTTATCTACAGATTGTAACTTTGACATCTTTTAGGCCGTTCTAAACAGACTTAAAACCAGAATGTTGACAGTCGAGTCACTCAAAATCAAGGCGCATTCAGGTGTTGGGTTGCATTATATTTCCATAAAAATCTCGGCGTTTCAAACACTAATAACTGACAGATATAAAAATAATACAATAAAAATAAATAAATAAAAAACAGAACCATTTGACTAACGCTTTCGCAACAATGTGGCTACAGGCATGCTGAGTGCAGTACGAAGAAAATAGATAGGCAGGAAAAGTTATCTGACTTGTATGGCCATAATATCAGTAGCTACTAATAATACAAAGTTTTTCTGCACAGCCAACAGCCTTTTGTTTCTTAATGCGCACTTGCTTAATTTAGGATAATGCCGCACTCGCACTTCCTTCCCAATAGGGATAAAATGGAGTTTGAAATCAAGTGGCCGTGAACTTGAACTTGACTCTGGCACTCTTGACAAGCTCTTAAAAAAATGATAAAGAATTAAGAGGTGACTGGCAGTTCTTGTTCGCTCGATTGTAAGCCGTTTTTTCTCTCGTGTGCTTTCCAAGCCCAGATGAAGAATAAACCCCCTCAGCGGAATAAAGCGAAACAAAATAAAAGAATTGTAAAAGGGCATTTATCAAGGAATATTGTCGCAGGCTATTTTTCGTGTATGATGATATCAGTGACAGCACGAAAAGTGTTATGAAAACAATCTTTAGCCTGTGTAATTAATAGACAAGAGGTTCTTGAGACAGCGAGCGATCGCATCTGTGTCACTATGTTATCTGTGTTAAAGCTCCAGTGCAACGTGTAGAACTTTATACTGTGAAGGAACAGATTCATATTCATTTGAGTAACGCCTGGGGGAAGGGCTGTTAGACGCTTTTCCTATTGTTGTTGACTGTAAAATTGAAATGGGCAAATGAACATAATGTATATCCTACAGATTTTATTCACAGGAATTACAACTTCACCCCCAAGAAGCCAGTTGATCCGTTCAGAAATCACCAGAACTGATCATTAATGTGCAGCTGCTTATGGGCTGCTGGATACAATCTTTTCTTGTGTTGTCGGTCGTTGATTGAATCGCCCACTCATCTGCTTGTGTTAGATATCCGCTGGACATAAACATTCTCTTTTAAGGCATACTTTGACATAGTTGTGTGTTGGTGTGTTGACCTGTTTAGGGGAGGATGGTGTGACCTGTAGGGAGAGTGAAAGGTCAGCGTCCTGCGGTGCTTGGATGGCGTTTCCTTCTCAGCGCATGCTGCTCTGATATTGATCCGTGTAGAAAAACCTGCCCACAGAAAAATAAAAAATAAAAATAAAATAATAATCCCCCCCCCCCCCCCCCAAAAAAAAACCTGTTCAAGACTGTACATTCCACTTTAAAAAAGGCTTTAATTTTTTGTGAATTTCTTCTGAAAATAAAAACTTTTAAAAATCTGGTTAGTGACTTTAAATCAGTATCTTATATGGTAGGCTATTTTAACACTGAAATGCAACATTCGAAACAAACACAAAGCACAATGCATGCATTTAAAAAGTATAGGCTTAATAATAATAAATAAATAAATAAATAAATAAATAAATAAATAAATAAATAAATAAATAAATAAATAAATAAATAAATAAATAATAATAATAATAATAATAATAATAATAATAATAATAATAATAATAATGTGCAAAGCATCCTTTGCTAGGTTTTCATTGTTTGCTATTTCTTTTTTTATGACACTGGTGAGTGCTGCCAACTCCCACTCATAGGGCTCAAACAGCGGAGCTTACCATTTAACAGATGGGATAGGGGCCACCTACAAACAAAACACCGGATAACATTAAATTATTTTTTATTTATACCGAAATATCATCATTTACATTTCAGGGACACTCGAATTAGTTTATAAAACAAATACACTTTTATAAAATATTTGTATTAAATGTTCCAACATGTACTAATTAACACTAAAATGTTAACCAAGAGCTGTAATTGTTATTAGGCAGTGGAAATAACCCCTCTTTCGAGAGCAATGGCTGCCTTCATTTTCCAGCCGATTTCATCCACCTGCAGAAATATGCGCAGATATATATGCGCAGTGTCTTTGTCACTCACTCACTCACTCATCTCTCTCTCTCATTCTCTCTCTCTCTCTCTCTCTCTCTCTCTCTCTCTCTCTCTCTCTCTCTCTCTCTCTCTCTCTCTCTCTCTCACACACACACACACACACTCTCTCATTCTCTCTCTCTCTCTCTCTCTCTCTCTCTCTCTCTCTCTCTCTCTCTCTCACACACACACACTCTCTCATTCTCTCTCTCTCTCTCTCTCTCTCTCTCTCTCTCTCTCTCGGGAGAGAGAGAGAGAGATAACAGCGACTAGCAGAATGTTTTCCCAATCTTTATTCTATTGTCTTTTGTATTATTCATTTGATATAGAGATCACCGATTCGAGAGCTATTTTGGTATCATATTATTTCGCATTATTGTCCCTCTGGCTAATAAGTTTGACCGTCAAATGAGTTCTAAATTATTAGCTCTTAAATTGTGTATTATTATTATTATTATAGTTTAAACTACGCATTAGCCTACTTTATCATATATATAGTTCTTTTGTAAGACAAAAATGTCCAAAGCGTAGGTTTGTGCCAAATGTGTTTTGTGTTACAGTCTTAGAGATTGCCATTGAATAAAGAATAATGTTTCAAAAACCTTATAATGTTAACGAACAGTTAGCTTTCCTCTTTAAGTCAGGAAAGAGACAGTTCGGGTGTATTTTTGTTAACAGTGTCTGTAAATTTCAGATGAAATTAGTAGTATAGCCTAAATAAATTATCAATGCAGGTTGTATGTTTGACAGGAATTTTATTCATGTTAATATCATTTTTATTGACGCAAATCGCAGTCTTTCATTGTCTTTGTTGTAAATGTCAATCCTGCATCGAATCGAATAGTGATTGTCCTTGTGATTGACGTTTAACTCTGAATAACAATGCAAACTAAGATTAACAGTTTTGCCAGTGGATTCCGTGGTATATGAGATGACTTGAGTAAACATGAATTAGTTATCTGCAAATTAATTATGTCATTTTGAGAGAGAATCTGAGAAAATGTGTTTTTCAATAATATGGTTACACAAACACAAATACCCACGTAAAACTATAGGCTACAGCTTTTACATTTCAAATGTTCATCTTGCGATATGAAGACAAAAACTTGGCTACACATTAGGCCTGTAACACGAATAACCTTATGTGACCTGCAGTAATCCGACTAATGCCACAGCAACGGTATATGCAACTGTATTTGCTTAAGATTTTAATTAAATATTGATGGAATTTGGACCACCTAAACATATGATTGAATATAGCAATAATTTCCATAACGAATTTACAGACAAACAAACGAATAATATTTGTGTGGCTCTTTTTCAAGTGTGCAGGCGCAAAAAGAGAGAGCTTTCAATTGGCAGTTACGTTTTGATTGACTCACATTTGGGTGTAAAACACCAGATATGAGAGTACTGCAATACAAAATGCTTTTGTTAGAAAAAAAAAATGTTTTGACAATTTTAAAAATATGCAAACATTAAATTAAATATTTCTGTCCGGTAAATGAATAAAACTGCATCAAAATATTTTTTTCTTCCCCGGGCAAGAGTTAGAGATTTTTGTCGATTCGGTTCAAAACACTCAAATTTCAATTGAAATCGCACATAAAGCTGATACAGCCCATTGCAGATGACATCCTGATATTAGGCTACTGAATGTATAAAAATATAGCTTATAAATTATGGCTTCGGATAGAGGTTTCAATCTCTATCCGAATATCATGTGCATCCACACACATTTCAACACATTGACATGTCAGGTTTCTATCATAGACGGTTTAAGGGGTGAAATATTTAGTTGTAACTGCTTTTATGTAATGTTATATGTGCATTTGTACTCGCCATTGGAGAAAAAAGATACTGAAAAGGGATGAAGAAAAAAGAAAAAGTGACAGATGGTCGTTTAGAAAACACTCACATCTCATTTGTTAATAATAAACATTTATTAAAACGTAAAAACGTTATTTTAATATCATTATTAAAACCAAAAATCATACCTCGATTAAAATAATGTATCCCTATAGCTTATAACATTATTAAATGCCTGTCATTCATTCAGGCCTGTCACGTGTCATGCACAGCGGGCGGAGCAGCCTAGCCTATCGTTTTAAAGGCGATTTTTTCAACAAACAAAGCCTTATCCTGAAATATAATTAATATGGGCTTTAAAATGATGAACACGCGTTAAATAGGTGTTTTGTGCACATGTGTTTCTGATAACGTGAGAAGGAAACAGTTGCACTGTGCATTATGAGTGGTTCAAGGCCTATCTTCATTTACTGACGTTTTATGTATACATAGATGTGCAATTGATGTGCTACTAAAGTTCAACTTTGTGCTGCTAGAAACCAGGCAGTAGTGACGATACATTTATATTAATTAAAGAAGCTGTACATTTCTATATATAACCCACTAAAAAGTTACATATAATTTATTAAGACCAGTGTACATTGGCAAATTGTTTATTTTATTTTAATTTTTATGGGTGGACAGTTTGCTTTATGTTAAAATGTGTTATAGAAAGATAGGGAAATGTGTGGATTAAATAATGTTTAACATTTCTAATTTGTCATAGTGTGGCAAATAAATGGTTTTTGAGGAATCAAAAAAAAAAAATAGACAGAAGGATTGACATGTCTTTCACACGGTACATATATATTTTCTCAAAGCAAAGCTCAGGCCTTTTCTCTCTTCCCTTTTCTGTCTCCCTGGCTGTTTAGACCACCCCTCTATTATAGTATGTTTATGTGGAAGTCTACAGTTGAGCTTCCTGTTACAGTACTGAGACTTTCATGTCATGAGGGGTAGACGTAGACACAGCCTTTCTCATGACAAATGTATAAGCTTACTTTGAGCAAGCAGGAATAGCTGTCACTTCTGGCCTATAGACACAAACAAAAAGCCTAATTCCTGGAGGAAACCCAAGCTGGCACCGCCTATTCAGGACAAACATGACCGAGCCATTGAAAACCTCCCCTGCTAAACACTTTCCCTTTTATATACGATCACTTTGAATAAGTGTTTTTCACTCATGGGAGTCATTTTGTTAGGGAGTCACACAAGTGGAGTTGAGTGTGAATACATCCATTCTACAACCATAAACACTGTACGCTTCTTTTGAGCCACATGATGTTTTTCCGGGTTTAAATAATTTTGATATTCCAGTATTACACTACACTGTAAAAAAAAAAAAAAATGTTTTTTGTTGGTTTAACTTAAAAAAGGTAAGTAACCTGGTTGCCTTAAAATTTTGAGTTTATTGAAATTAAAAATTTGAGTTGATCCAATGAAGGAAATTTGTTTAATAAATAGAAACTCAAAATATTGTATCTGAACCACAAAAAAATTTATAAATCATGAAAATAGCACTATTTGGCATGTTTCACTGCGTCATCAGAAATAAAACACACACAATTACCCAATATGCTTACAAAATCTTTTAATAATATTTTAATAAAGGTTGTCGAAATGTTAAAAAAAGTTCGTTGTATTAACTCAAAATTTTAATTTCAATGAACTCAAAATTTGAAGGCAACCAGGTTACTTTTTTTCTAAATAATGGTTTACAGTGTATGAGTATACAGTGTATAATATATCTTGGAAGTTCATATTCAGAATATTCATTAAAATAATTTAGTTATTATTGTAAAGAAGGTTATGAACATAAAAATTGAGCTATTTTTCCATAGTAGATCTTTAATTAGGTGGTGCCATTCACACACAGATGGACTTCAGATTTGAGTCACTAATAGAGGTCTAAAGACACAAACCAGATACTTGGTTCAGAAGGTGCACTTTAAATTATTCAGCCCTGAAAACTCTGCTAAAAAGGTGTAAATACAAAGTACTGTCATGAAACTCTATTTAGTGCAAGCTGATATGTCCTTCACTTGACCTGCTTGCAGCACATCATTCTCTATAAATACAGCTGATTGGTTTCTGCTGTCTCAGTAGCCAATGAGCTCGCTCCTCAACTGTCAAAAAATGGTCAGCATTGCTGTAGCAGTTGCAGTGTGCTTTCAGAAACCCTCCTCCTTCCCCAGCTCCACCTGCTAAGATCTGCAATGGGTAATGAATGATATATTGTATTGTATTGTACACTATATTGTATTGTATTGTACACTATATTGTATTTTACAATAACAGCAGATCTATTCCGCCATTTCACATATATCAATATTGTTATATTAATTACTACACCAAACATTCAGAGTTGTCATGACAGAACTCCTGTGTTTTTGAAAACTGTTACTAGGCTGTGGACCTCTTTTTTTTAATGCAGACCCCTCCAGTTTAGGGAAATTTTCAATTTCCCTGCACATATAAACCTAGAGTCACACCTCTACGACTTTGATCTTCAAACACAGCGGTTCTCTGCCTGAGGGCAGCAGCAGGGCTAAAGATGCTCTCAGAGTTTGGTTTTATAAGGACTTAATGACTTAATGGAACAGAACCCTCATGTTCTCTGCCTTTATGTTGTGTTTGTCATGGAAACCTTCATAAGGTTTGGAGTTACCTGTTAATTTCGGCATAACAAAAATTATTTAAAGAGGGAAGGGTAATTGGACTCGACTGGCTGCTTTCTCCACATAAAAACACATTGACACCACCAAGCTCAAAAACATCCGAGACACTAAAGCATAGAGGAGGAAAAATACGCATTTTATGTCAAAATGAATTTCGTTTTAGAACTTAATTCAATCGGTTAATGGAGACAGCCAGTCTTCTGAAAACTCGTACTTTCGATAAGCTGTATCTGAGACGCCCCACATCCCTCTCCTGCTGTTATTCTTGCGTATAACGATACTTAGAGCAGGCAAACGGCATTCAGGAGAAGCTGACAGAAATGAGTGTTGATGGCTCTTTTCAAAATATCAAGGATTGCGCAGATACCCTCCTTACGTCTCGCAGATAAGCTTCTTCCTAGCTGTCTCTTTCGTACTTTCCTCATTGAGCACCTTAGACTAAATCTTAAAAGCAAATGTGAAAGCAAAAAACCCTGGTGCTCCTGATTTGGTTTGATATTCCTGCGCATATCTAATATCTTACAAGTTTTTGACTTTGCCCACATCAAGCGTTTACAAGTGGCCCTCCACAGGTTATTAAAACACCAGGAACAGTTGAAGATGAACATCAAAACAGTAGCAGTCTGTGCGGAATGGATTCCTGTGCCGTAAGTTGTAGAACTGATCCTTTTTTTATTTTCACTGTCTGGTCGTCACATGAGGAGGCCGCGCGCCTGTGGAGCTCTCTGAATACTACAAAAACATCTCTGTCTCATGCAAATATTAGTCCAATTTGATACTTTCTCTTCAAAACAATGCTCATGGCACTGAGAGAGAAAGCATATCTCTGATTTATCATCATTATGCTGCACTGACTGTTATTTTTTGGAGACTCTTCAAATGGCATTGTTCACGTCCCCCATATTTATCAATGTATGTCTTACCCCATGAGGTGCATGTGAGATCGCTTCATCGATGTCGTCAGCTCCAAGCTATTGGGTTTGGTTAGGCTGTTCATTGCTCAGGCTAGTGGACTGGAAAGAGCTAATTTGATTGACTTTGAACGTCAAGTTTCCATGCTGGAGGTCCAGGGTCCCCTGACAGTCTCGACGATCATGGTCAGTGAGCTCATCAGCGGCTAGTCAGGTAGCACCTGACATGTCAATGTCTAGAACAACAATACACGCTAACGTAAGCTAATGCCCAAAGTGATGGTGATTTGAATGAATGGAGCAGATTTAAATTTATGTGTGCAAATACATATCGTAATGACAGTTCTGAACCTAATGATTCCCTTGTGACCACAGCTCAAACAAAGTCAATGTAGTTGGAGGTTATTTCAGAAGGATATAAATGGTGTTTCCTTCCACTAGAAAGAACGTTATAACAGTCAACTCATATCTAAAATGACAGCATAACATAAAAACCTAATTTATATTTTCAAACAGAAATGATATCCTAGCAACAATAAACAATTCACTTATAATTGTCTCATCTTCTAGGGAGTAAAAACGTCCTAGATTAATTTAAATTGAATTAAATGTATTAAACTAGGTTCTGTCCCCTTAAAATAGCATTATGACGACCTGTTGCAGTCAAATGTGTGCAATACATTTATTATATATATACATACATATATATATATATATATATATATATATATATATATATATATATATATATATATATATATATATATATATATACACACACACACACACAATTATTTAAATATATTTAGTTTTCAGCTATAAAAATCATAACATTTTGCCAATTGTTCCCTTTGTAACATTGTATTGCATAACTAGTACATCTAATGTGTGTAGGTTTGTCTAAAATCATTCTTATCAATTTATTAAAAGAGAACATTCGGTCATCATTTACTCACACTCATGTGGTTTTTTACTCACCCAAACCAATATGAATTTTTATTTTATATGGTGAAACACAAAAGAATATGTTTTTGGGAGGGAAACAATGAAATACAATGAAAATCAATGGGTTCCAATGGTTTTGGACATGAGGGTGAATAAATAAATGACAGAGTTTACATTTCTGGGAAAATGTCCCCTTCAATTGTTTCAAGTTAACATCCATAGAGGTTGGTTTGGCTGATTCATCCACACTCACACTCATCTGGGATGTCATTTGTGATCTTATACACAGGTGTCATCTAAATACTCCCACTTTTCTGTGTGTCAGCCACATCCATGCCCCTCTCTGCTTCATTTCTGCACATGCCATACATTATTTCACTACTCTCAGGCAGCCACGGCGATAATGAGTATATTGATTTCTTGACAAATCACAAGTGGCAAAAACAACGAGAAAGCTGCACATCCCCAAACTCCTGGCAGTCATATTTATGGTGAGAAGGACACGGTCGGCGCGCTCATCCTGACAGAGGCGTTCTTATTTGAGGCGGCACATCTCATCATCACATGAGCGCTTGTGAGGCAGAGGATGGCTTCATAAACATGGAGAGCCAAACGCACTACTCCACAAATTGGTGTTGTGTAGTGACATCCCTCCTGTCTCTTGGCTGTCTGGTCTCTGGGATGCGGCCCTCAAAGGAGGTGTTGAAAAGTAAACAGCGCCTAGCTGGAAGGGAAACGAGTGCATTTACTTCCCACCTCGCGTATAGCTCGTGTGGGAAGTCTGAGTGAAGATGGTCCCCGGTGGGCTTGCTGACGAACTGGGGGATTCTGCTCGGCCCCCATCCTTCTAGCACTCGACAAATAAATGGGAAACACTGTTGACAGCTGTTCACAATGATGCCGAAGAGAGGGAATTGCGTTAAAAGAGTGGCACTCCTGACAGATATTGTCCTGTCGTACAAAAAAAGCACATAAAACAAAGGGGAGGAAAGCTATTTGAAGGTGCAGCGAGCAACAAGCTGTGTTTTTAATGCCGAATTCTGTCCCGCACAAATCCCTCCTCCCCATCCACAATGCACTGTGGTAGCACTTTACAAAATAAAACAAGCAAGCATATTTGGAGAGCACACTCTGTGCCAGGGGTTTGATAAGAGGGGACTAATTGCTGCAAACCGAAGAACAGTGCAGCTTGTCAGCATGGCGTATAGCTGGAGGTAGGGTCCATCCTGAGTCAGTGTGCGCGTGTTAGATATTCTGTATTTAATTGAAGGGCCCACGGTACACTGGGGTGAGGCTAAGGGGAATTATTAAGCTTTAACCAGGGGACTTCTGGGAAAAGGACCCTAATCAGGAAGCTGGGGAGCAAGTGGAGGCTGATGAGAATTATGACGATTATGACATGTTAGCACATGTCTGTAGGACAAGTGGACAGACGATGAGTTAATCAAGAGCTAGATTAAATGGCTCCCATGCTGTCAGGAATCTACCCCCATCCTCCAGTGTCAACGTCTTCTTATTAGGGTCAGCATCTACCTTAATGACTTATGGATATGCGTGTGTATATTGAGTTAAAGGGGTAGTTTATACAAAAATAAAAATTGTCCTCTTTTGCGTTTTTCCGACGTGAGTAATAGGTTTAATGTCAGACGTCACATGAACAAACAAGAAAACAGATCTGATATCGGAGAAAGTATTAACATCAGAATGACCTGACGGCAACATGGACTTTTAATCAGCTAACCTAGGTATAGTTCATTTTACTGTTGCTGTTTTATATTTTATTTATTTTATATATATATATATATATATATATATATATATATATATATATATATATATATATATATATATATATATATATATATATATATATATATATGTTAGTAAGAAGAAGAAAAATAAAAAAAGTTTTAGATATCAATCTGCATATGCATAGGTTATGCTCATCTTTGGTAACTCCTTTAAAGGTATCTCAAATAAAACAGCTTTATATTTAAAGGGTTAGTTCACCCAAAAAATGAAATTTATGTAATTAATAACTCACCCGTAAGACCTCCGTTCATCTTCGCAACAGAGTTTAAAATATTTTATATTTAGTCCGAGAGCGTATGCAAGTGAATGCACACTATGCTGTCCATGTCCAGAAAGGGAATAAAAACATCATCAAAGTAGTCCATATGTGACATCAGTTCGTTAATTAGAATCTCTTGAAGCAACGAAAATACATTTTGGTTGAAAAATAACAAAAACTACAACTTTATTCAGCATTGTCTTCTCTGTTTGTTTTCAATCTTCAAATAAAGATTCGAACGGTTATGAATCGGTGTATTGATTCATGATTTGGATCGCGTGTCAAATTGCCAAACTGCTGAAATCATGTGATTGGCGAATCATGAATCAATCCGCTGATTCACAACCGTTTGAATCTTTGAGGTTTGAAAACAAACACGGAAGAGAAGACTGATGCTGAATAAAGTCGTAGTTTTTGTAATTTTTGGACCAAAATGTATTTTTGATGCTTCAAGAGATTCTAATTAACTAACTGATGTCACACATGGACTACTTTGATGATGTTTTTATTCCCTTTCTGGACATGGACAGTATAGAGTGCATACACTCTTAGACTAAATATAAAATATCTTACACTGTCTCATGGGTGTAGAATGACATTAGTGTGAGTCATTAATAACATACAATTTTTTAGTGAACTAACCCTTTAATGAAACACATATGTGACCTTGGACCACAAAACCAGTCATAGGGGTAAATGTTTTTAAATTGAGATTTATACATCATCTGAAAGCTTCCCATTGATGTATGGTTAGGATAGGAAAATATTTGGGAGAAATACAACTATTTAAAAATCTGGAATCTAAGGGTGCTAGAAAATCTAAATATTGAGAAAATCATTGTCCGAATGAAGTCCTTGGCAATGCATATTACTAATAATAATACATTTTTAAAATATTTAGGTTAAGAAGTTTACAAAATATCTTTGATCTTTGAGCATGATCTTTACTTAATGATTTACTAATGATTTTTGGAATAAAAGAAAAATAGATCATTTTGAACAATACAATGTTCTGTTGCACTTCAAAAATTTCAGGGTCTCCAATTGAAAATTTTCAAGTGACTGATAACATCTAAAATTTTCAGTTAGCTGAATTGAATTTCTGTTAATTAAATTGCATCAATTCACAGAATTTCAATTCTGCAAACTGAAAAATTTAGATGTTGTCACTAGAAATTTTTAAATTTAAAATTTAAATTTAATTGTTTTTTTTTTTTACAGTGTGGGCCAAAAATATACCCGTGACTGTTTTTTTTTTTGGTCCAGGGTCACATTTAAAGTCTTATTTGGACTGTCAGTCCAAATCAGATTTTTGTCTCCATCCGAATTAGCAAGGTTATTTTTCTTCAAATTTGTTTGAAACTACATGACAATCTTGTTGTAAAAGTAGCATACAAGGAGAAAATGACAATATAACGGAGACACATTTTGAAGATATGTCATAGAAGCGGCAAAGTGAACAGCCTAAAAGACTTGAACCGGAAGCGATGCAACCTTTCACAGTACACAGAAGTTTGTTGCACATAACCCTTATTGCAGAACTTTTCCTTGGGTGAACTATGCCTTTAAGTGTGAATCACACTAGTATGTTGATTATGGAAGGCCACATCTTCCCTGTAGAGAAACACTAACTTTTTAGATCCCATATTACACATGTAAAATGTGCAATGATCTTTGGATTGGAAAACTTTTATTAATTCCTTGGAAAAAGGGAAAATGATTTGCCACCAACATTT
Source organism: Pseudorasbora parva (assembly GCF_024679245.1). NCBI lineage: Eukaryota > Metazoa > Chordata > Actinopteri > Cypriniformes > Gobionidae > Pseudorasbora > Pseudorasbora parva. Next base: position 34,683,589 of record NC_090176.1, read on the forward strand.
GATCTTCCATTCTTCCAAAAAATTGAAGTACATTGTTGTACAAGCATAGTTACAATAAGCTACACTACGCTAGCCAGTTATTCAGTGATGGTGTCTGTGCAATTGAGTTGATTTCATAATCTCTAAATGACCTTAAGCTGAATATATCAATTGCAAACATGTTTGCCATGTTTTGTTCTTCAAAATCTACTCATTCAGTTTTCTGAATGTCTCATTAGCCAGGCTCATGTGTTTATAGCGTCAAGCTAATTGATTGAACCATATGTTAATCTTCCATTGGAGGGAACAATACCCTTTGTGCTCGAATTTACTTTTTTCACCCTATCACTAATAAAGCCAACCTCCCTGCTGATGGAAAATTGTCAGTTTACCTCAAGCTACAGGGGGCTTAGCAATCAGGCCTTAAAAAAGCACTGACAGGTTAACCTGCTGTGCACAGGGGTCTCCAGGGACAGGCCTACACTGCAGTTTTACATGCAACGATTGTGTTTGCCAACGAGAGACTCACCACATAATAGAGTTGTTACCAGCCACTTCAGTTCAACCTTTGCAGACCCAAGGAAAAACTGACATGCTCTAAACTGCTGTATGTTCTTTCTCGTTTTAACCTAATTTGTTTAGTTAAGCTATACGTAGAGCACTATTCTGTCATGCAATGGCAGGAAATGTCGCAGAGATGCATTTCAGTTTTGAGAAGAAATGAAAGAATGGTTGGCGATGTAATTGGATTTTACTTTCATAAATATGAATCATCTCATTGCACTTAATGGAGATTATAAATATTATAAAATGCCATATGACCAAAATACGATACAATGTGTGCCAGGCTTAAACACTTACTGTGCTGTAATGTACAACCTTTTACACAATCTTACAAATGAATCCATTTTGCCATGGTCATGTCTTAGAAATAGGCTTTTAGTGGGACAGTTTAGGGTTTTCACAGCTTTTGTATTCATTCTACAACAATAGACAGCACAATAGCATGCTTGCTTAAGGTGAAGTGACTGAAACACGGCTCTCAAAGAGGGCTCTATATTGTTCCTTCGCTAACGGGTGTCAAAAGTCGGTCCTCGAGGGCCACCAACTTGCCTCAACACACCTGCCTGGAAGCTTCTAGCAGAGATGGTCTTATTATTGGGAGATATGAGGGTCTGTGGCTCTTCCATTGGATCACGTGTGCCTTGATAACCAATCACACGAAAGCCTTGACGTCACCCAATTTTTTTCAGAGTTCTGCGATAGCCAATGCCTGCTTGTGAATTCCATAGAAATGAATGAGAAGTGCCATAAACTGAATCATGCCTTGCCTGTGACTTCCCTTATAAAACAGCATTTTTTTCTTGGCCTAAATTCTAAAAATAGATCAATCCAAAACAAATGTTTAAGAGCATTCCCGGTTAACTGATGGCCTGTCAATTCATTAAAAGCAGTTTATTCAGTGTAGTGAAGCCCCTCCTTCATTGCCATACATAAAACAAAATGGCCTCTGGTCTCCTTCCCTGTGTACCGCAGCATTAGCAGTTGCTAACCTTGGAGGCTTGCCTTCAAAAGTGGCATTCTTTCTAGTATGTATAGTGAGACCTTGATCAGCTGTTTCAGATGTGTTTATTAGGGTTGGAGATAAATGTGCGGGACAGTGGCCCTCCAGGAGCAGGATTGGACACCCCTGTCCTATAACAGCCCATTGTGGCCACAGGAATGCCTTCCGTAGATATCCATCAAAGACGTTATCATTACGTCTATAAAACATTAAGTCCCTTTGCGAGACATTAGTGCCTTATTCTGCATTTCATCCAGCCTGGCGCGTATTGTAATATGCTTTTCCACGCTCAGCCACGAGTTTTCCTAATGACAATCATTGAGCATTACTAACGACTAGCCATTAGAGCCATAACCACAGAGCGTCCCAAACTCCTCCTGTGTAGCACAATGGATCTGCATCTATTTGGGATCTATCCGGTAGACAGCAGTAGAATTAACATTTATTGTTTGTGATAGACTTTTCAGCGGCAAAGTTATGCGCTTTTATCATTTGTTTTCAGGTTTTAGAGGATTTGACAGGGATTTGTTATCTTGATCCCTCCTCAAATCTCTGCCGATAACATTTGACGATGTCAGTGTAATTTCACGTTTTCCCTTTTGACAGAATTATATTCAACTTTTTTGCATGAGATACCTCTTTTGTAATGACTCTCTTCTTTCCCCCCCCAGTTACAACGTAATACTCAGTTAAATACTCACAGGGCCACAGATTTGGACTGAAGGCTGAAGGGGTTTGACTGATCTCAACACAGTAACCGCATTATTTCCTAGAACAAAAAATATAACAGACAGGAAATAAATCATAATGTGTTTATTTAGAATATAAAATTATAAGAAATGACTGTTAATAGTTACATATCCAAAACAGTTTATTAAAATTTGAGCACGTTAGTCAAAAATGAAAATTTTGTAATTTATTCGTCGTTCTAAACCTGTATGAGCACACAAGAAATTTTGACAAAAGTCTTGATGTTTTTTTTATGTCTATACAATAGAGGTCAATGGTAACCAAAATTCTTCAAAATATTTTAATTTGTGCTCCACTGAAAAAGAAAAGTGATACAAGTTTGGAATGACAAGGGTATAGGAAAATGATGACCTTTACATATTTGGGTGAACTCTCTATTTAATGTTGCTTTTATTATTCTTAGCCCATCAAGTTTCACCCAAACCTTCTTTGAACCTAATACTAAACGTTCCTAATGACAGTTTGCGATTACACCTCTCTTAAAAAAAAAAAACAGATCGCAGAAGCAATGAATCATTTTAACACTTTAGTGTGAAGCGAAGTATGAACAACTGGCTAATAAACACCTTCTCTTCCCTGCCATGTTGATCCAGTTGTTGATAGTGATTCCTAGGAATGTCTCCCCCGAGTGCAATTGTCTGTCACTTAATTAGCTTAAGTTTAGCACCACATGTTCCTCAGGTGTGCGTGTGCATTTGCTCTGGTGTGTTAGCGTCTTTGTAAGTAGGTGTTTGTATACACAGCACTTGTTCATTGTTTATTCTTTAGCATGCGTATGTTTTTGTTTACGTGTAACATTTGTAAATTGTCGAGGACCCTGTTCGTTTTTTTCCCTTTTGTCTGCGAAATTAATAGCACCTTAAAGTGAAAAATGTGTTGATTTAAGAACATATTAGAAACTCTTTTGTTATCATCAGGCGGTTTTATAGAAATGGCTTTGCTGCCAATGGTTGTACAACCATGCACACATATGTGTCAATTAACCAGAGACAGTTGATATACATTCTACTGTTCAAGTAAATTGATATGAAACTCTTTAGATTGGACTTCAATTTTGTGAGCTTTAACCTGATGCTGTGCTTTGCATCCTTTTAGTCCATTCATTTAATTATCCCGGTCTTCTTCCCTCTGTGAACTTCCTCGGTCTGAAATGTATAAACAATGTCAGACGTGACCAAACCATATTTCCTAGCCTCTCAGTTCAGTCAACTGCTGATGTTTGACATATACACGGGGGGAACTCACTGGTAACATGTTGCAATAGGTGGAATTTCTTTTTAATTTTGCGCACCAATGCCGACGATTGGTCAGACGTGTATTTATGAAAGTATTTTTTCCTTCCGTTTTATTCTCCATTGCTCCTTACTCTCTTTTCATCTTCACTTTGGCTTCCCTGAGGAGCTCACTTGAAAAATGCGGCTCATTTCATTGTGTGCGAGTGTGTGTTTCCCCCGTTTCTCATCTCCTCTCAGGTGGTGGTGAAAATGGCGGCTGGTCCTGTTTGGCTGGGCTGCCGCTAACAAAAGCCAGTGTAATATAGAGGCGGCCACAGAGGCCATGGGCCAGACGGGGAGCCCAACTGTGCCTCTGAAAGGGCCTGAGCCCGGCTGGTGTGGCGGCTTAAACATACTCCAAATTCAAACCCCCGGAAAACGAGAGGGAAAAAGAGAGAATGAAGGCTGAAGAGAGAGCGAGAGGGAGACAAAAAACGGGCGAGAAAGAGAAGGCGACTGTTGTTTGATATCCCACATTAGCTGGTGGTTTTTGCGGCTGGTGCGCGGGCGTAAATGTGGCTGGGGTGGCTGCCGCACAGATATCAAAGGGGGCCGACGGCGTCTGGCTGCGCTAGCGGCGGCTGCTGCAGGTGGCCCCTGGATTCAACCCTCACCACGGGGAGGCAGCTCAGCCCAGAGAGAGATAGAGAAAGAGGGAGAGAGGGAGAAGGCAAATACAGGCTTGAAAAGAAAACAAGAGATTGAGAGAAGCTGTGGTCCGGAGGTTGGGCTGGGAGGTGGATTGTAAGAGAATTAAATTACTTCGCTCCTCATGCCCTGATCTGGTGGGCCACTAAAGAACCTTGAAAAACCAGGAGCCACAATAGAGAACTCCAAAATTAAGATGTTTTTGCAAATGACAATGTTAATAAAACTAACATTTTTATACTTTATACTACAGATATTTGATCACACAAAGTCCATATTTTCATTGTCATGGCAGGGTGGATACAGCTCTGGCACTGTTACTCCTGGTTATGGTGAGCTATAGATTATGGAAGGAATTGTGAAGAAGAATTAATTATTTAACAAAACTAGAAACAACAAAACCACAGCAGGGGGCAATGCAGCGCACCAGAGAGAAGGACCGTTCTCATGTTAAGTGAGATTATTCTGCCTTGCTGAAATATGGTATGAAAATACCATATGAAAATGGCTGACGCCTCCAGACACTCAATGCATACTGAATACACAGCAATACGATGCTCATAATATGCCACTAAGACATTCAGAAGGAAAATGGTAATAAAAAATTAAGAACGAGAGCATATACATGCATCTTACTGATTTAATTTACTGGGTGAATAACTGAATTAACATAATTAATATACTAATCTTTTCATCATAATTTGTCAAGCTGCTGTCTTCACTCAAAGTTGAAAATACTGTAATTATTCACTTACCTTCATGTCTTACCTTCAAAAATATTCTTCAAAAAATAATTTTACATACAATGAAAGTCAAAATCAGCTTTTGACTCCATTGACTTATATATTGGATAAACAAAACTAAAAATTCTAAATATCTTTTATTTTCCAAAGAGAAAAAAAGTCCTAAAAACTAAATGGCAGTAGTATTATTTTTTTTGTGAACTATACCTTTAATTTATTTAAATTGAATTTATTGAAAGTACTTAGGTTCATCAAGTGATTTGACAACAGAACGGGCAGGTATTTTTATTGGCAGCATTTCTGTGTCTCAGAAAAAGGTTGTTAATTAGGGTTATTTATGTTAATTGTGTTGGAACCTAGTGTCATACCAATCATACATGCTCTTCCATCACAGCTGTGTTCTCCTTGAAAGGCTGAATAACAGACACTGTAAAATTTCCTCTGCAAATATTTATAAAGTCTCATATCACAGCTCAGAATTCGGGCAGAGACATATTTTCCTAATATATCCAAATATTTCCACAGTATGCAACATTGAGTCTATTGATCTGTGCCTGGATGGAATTTAAAAATGTAAGAACTGTTGGTCACATTTCCAAATCGTTCCTCATCCACACTGTTTTTTTTCTTCCACCGTTCTCTCTTTACTTAGTCTGCAATTTATTGTCTTTATGAAGGTTTGGTAATTTCTAATTGTTTGGCATTATTTTTAGTCACGTTTTAATTATGTGCTAACACGGTAAAGTCTCTTTTCAGCCAAGTTGTATTGCATTTGTATACTTTTTTACCCCTCGCTTGCATAATTGTAAGCCACTGGCAGATGGATCTCATTATCAAGGGCCACACAAAATCCTGATTAGACTATCAAAAGGTGAAAACTGTTCTTAATATAGCGGCAAGAAATATTGTATCTAAATTATACAGATGCTCCAGTTGACACGTTTATGCTAGAATATTATATCTAATTGTGCAATAGTTTATTCAAACAGGGGTTTTTCTCATTAGATTAAAAGAATGTCGGGTGTCTCAAAATAGTGGTGCTATTCTGACTCGTCCTGCCATTTCATTTGATAAAATAACCGTCAAGTCAATCCTTCACATGCTAACAGACTCAAATAGAGTTTTACAGTTGCACGCTCATTGCAGGCTGTAATACCTGGCTTTCTGCATTAACCTTTTACAGTGATATTTAATTAAAGGTTTAAAGGGCACCCAACACCTGCACCATGCTCTGAATGCAGTCTCCACCGCTAAGTGACGGCACGACGGAGGAGTGTGGCAATTAGCATGACCTTAAAACCGGCACGGACGCTCTCTTTCCCATGCTGTGCAGAGCCTTGCCTGCCCCATGGCATGCTGGGGCGATCGAGATGGCCCCCAAGCTGACACACTCCCCCTGCAGCAGTGAGTGGAACTAGCCCAGGGGTCACTGGGGCAGCTAAGGGCCTGTGGGAGGAGGTGGGAGAGCCCTAAATTTTAAATTAACACCACTTGAATTTGTCTATGAGGAAAATCTAGCAGTAAGGTGAATTCGAGGGTCATGTAGGCCCATCACAGATGATTAATGTTGTTTTAAGATGGCAATGAGAGACCCAGTCTTATGAATTTAAAGAGACAGTTCACACAAAAATATATATTTGTTATAGAATGAAAACCAATGGTTTAGTGTTGTTTTAGACCCTATTGATTTTCATATAGGTCCAAACAATTGAAACGTTTTTTAGAATATCCGCATCGGTGTTCAACAGAGGAAAGAAAGTCTCAACATTGGGTGACTAAATGTTGACAAAATGTTCATTTTTGGATGAACTCTCTTTAATTCGTGACTTGGGAAGCACTGAATTCAATTTCCAGCTTAAAATGTTAAGAAATGTTTGTACAAATTTGAATCATAGTGCATTAATGAAGTGGAATCTGCTGCTACTGCTGGTTTGATGTTCATGCAGAAGCATCCCCCCTCACACACACACACACAACTGCCCCTACCCTCCATTGCAACCCCCTGCCAGGTCAGCAGCTCTGGTAGACCCTGGGCTAGCCCAGCCAGGGGATCATGCTGTGCTAATATTTCTGTTAGCTTGAATGGCTCACTGACATGTTGTTTATTTGGATTAGCAAGTTGTTTTTATCAAAATCAATACGTGGCGCAGGAATGGGAAAGCAAGGATTGAAATGCAAGGCTTAGCATCGGGATAACGCACCAATCTGTCTTGACATGAAGAGGATGTGTTGACATTGGTGTGGTGGAGCGGATAGGCTAAGAGCGGGTGAAGGCGAATGGAGAGAGAAAGAAGACAGTTTGCTGCTCTTTCAAGCATACCTTGCATCTGCAAAAGATAGATGTCTATATTGGCCAGACTAAAAAAAAATACTGTCACATACCTTACCTTCTCTTACTTCCAAACAAGGTTTCCCTTTAAAATGATTCAATAAAAAAAAAAAGTCATCTTAAAGGCAAAAAGTGTCCCAATAAACCTGAATTCACCCCTATATAGAACAAGCATAGTGATGAATTGTGATGAATCACATTTAACAAAAAAGTTTGTTATATATATATATATATATATATATATAGGTTGTCAATAGATTCATTTTTAAAATCGTGATTAATCGAACCAGTGTTACGCGATTAACCGTGATAAAATCGCAAGCTTCTTGTGAAATTAAGCGGTTGTCATTTATCTTATTAAACACATTAACTTTATAATAATTTGCTATAACTAAAGTAAACAATCAGATTGAAGGGTGATTCTTTCATAACTGTATTTTTTGCAAGCTTCAAGGATCATTGGAGACTCCAAAAGGAAACCAAATAACTAAATATAAGGAGTCCATATGATTCTATTATATAATACATTTGTACACACATAAGCACCCATGAAAAAAAAAAAACATTACTAAAGAACATTATTAAAGAATTCATCACAGTGAATCGTATTCATCATAGTGTATGTGTACAAAGCAACAACAGCAAGATTGTTTTCAGTTTAGACATGTTATGTAAAATGGACATTTAAATGCAGACCTCTCAAGCTGCGATACCAAATAGAACCACACGGAGATGCCAAAAAATACTCCTAAATCAACCGCTTTGATTGCAAAAACCTACGATTACTAAATAAAACAACGTCGCTCCCTCCGCTGCACGCCTGCTCATCATATCATCATCTGCTACTCATTATCATCATCAGTTCAATATGTCCTTAGTTTCCTGTTTACACTCAGTGCATTTGGGGTCTATATGACCCCAAAATGTAAAGAGTGATTGTAAAAAAAATATACATTTTTAATATTACATATAATATATTATTTTTTTTGTTCACTTCTCATCTATACAGTAATGCTGTGTTTTTGGATATTCAAAGTACTTTTGTACCTATTTACCACACAAATCCTCATTTATACCATTAGCTTGCGTGTGAAATATCAATTTTTTATGAAAAAAATATTTAAATCATGATCTAAATTAAAATGAATTTGTTTCTGGATATTGATATAGGTGTTAGCTGTACAATTCTGCCATCTGTTGGTCAAAGACAAACTTGAAGGAATTACAATTTAAGAAAGAAATTGTTTTGTCCATAGGGGGCAATAGAGATCCATTCATTTTACTGGATGTGGCCAACTGCTCATATCATAACTTTTGTTATACATTTTGTGAATTTATACATGTATAAACATTATACAAGACATAAAAAAATAAATATTCCTTCAAATAGTAGAATTTTGGTAGTTTTTGATAAGTTTTGAAATGTCTGTTTTAACAAAATACCACATAAATCGCCACATAAGAAACACCTAAAGTACAAGACTTAGAATCGGATTGTAGTTGAATATTATTTATTTTAATGAACCAAATGTGGAAAAAAATTATTAACTTTAGAATTTTGAAGATATTAATTTAATAATATATATATAAAAAAACAGCAGCAATATGCATAAATGACCAGGAGTGAAGAATGAACATTGAATAACAATATAATTTTTTGATAATCAAATTCTGAACACTGACCATAAAAGCAATAACTAGCTACAAAAATTATTACATAATTCACATGGTAAAAAAGCAGTTCAGAATGTTGTGAATGAACATGTATCATGAACAAAAATCAGTCCATGCTCTGGCCCTCTTTTGTATGGGAATATATGTTATGGGAACAATTACTTTGCTTTCAAAACAAAGTTGCAGCTCTTAGATCTCAGAGTAAACTTTCTCAAAGTTGAACGGGTCAGTTTCCTTTCATCTCTCCCTTGCTCTCTCTGCGTGTATGTGTGTGTGTGTGTGTGTGTGTGTGTGTGTGTGTGTGTGTGTGTGTGTGTGTGTGTGTGTGTGTGTGTGTGTGTGTGTGTGTGTGTGCATGCATTAGGTCTCACTGATTCACTCAGGTACTCACATTTGTTGCTGATTTCATTTGACAAATTCCATAGATGCTCTCTCTCCCTCTCTTTCTCTCTCTCTCTCTCTCTCTCTCTCTCTCTCTCTCTCTCTCTCTCTCTCTCTCTCTCTCTCTCTCTCTCTCTCTCTCTCTCTCTCTCTCTCTCTCTCTCTCTCTCTCTGTGTGTGTGTGCGCGCGTGCCCATGTGCGCGTGCGCATAGGCGCACGTGCGTAATGCGCCAGTGCGCATGTGGGTGGTGCCTCAGTACGCATGTGCGTGTATGCGTGCACATGTGCGCGGGCGTGCGTGTGTGTGTGTGTGTGTGTGTGTGTGTGTGTGTGTGTGTGTGTGCATTAGGTCTCACCCCTTTTATCTTTGTTCTGCATTTGTGGCTGATTTTATTTGGCTATGGCAGTCATTCCTGTTAGTATGTATGTATGTGTGTGTGTGTGTGTGTGTGTGTGTGTGTGTGTTTGAGTGAGCATGTCTTTTCTACATTGCATTTTTGCTCTAGTACCAGGCCTTCATTTCTGTGTAGAAATTTTCAGATTTTTTTCTGGAATTATTGATTTTATTTGTCAATTTCTAAAAAAAATGCTTTCAATTGGAGTCACTCCTGTGTGTTTGTTTATGTGTGTTTGTGTGCGTGAGCATGTGTGTGTGCAAGTGATCATGTTCGTTCCACTTTACATTTGTGCTCTAGTACCAGGGCTTCATTGTGGTATGGAAATTTTCAGATTTATTCTGGATTTATATATTTTTTTTGACAAATGAAAAATAAAAAACAAATTTTTTTCGATTTTCCCATTCATTTCAATGTGGGGTCATATTGACCCCAAAGCTCCTGAGTGTGACAAATTTTTTTACATGCCTTTAGAACAACCGAATCAAGCCCAGTTTTTTTGTGCATGTACAGATAGATAACTTAGGAAAAGTCACAAAGTTTTATTCCACTGAGATAAAGGGAACCATTTTTTTTAACTAAAGAAAAGTGCTTTGGGGTCATATAGACCCCAGAGCACAAACTAGGGTTAACAGTAGGTTAAGTCAGTGTACGGTTAACTGGATAACTCTGGGATGTTGGTTTATTTCGAGTCAGAGAGAGAGTCAGACACATCAAAAAGTGAATAACCTTAGAAATGTGTGGATTAATGCTTACTAGAGATGCGAACTGCTTGGAACGGTTCAGTCTGTTTTGGTGAACTGGTTCACTAAAAAGAACCGGTTCAAATGAACGATTCGTTCACGAACCGGTCATCACACGTTCACACATGACAAATCAAATCCTGCATCCCAATTTGCATACTATCCATACTAAATAGTACGCAAAAATATAATTTGTATGTCCCAAACTGTAGTATGTTGAAAAGAGTATTACAAAGATAACCAGATGGTTTACTATTTCCGGTCAGAATTCAAAGTACAGATCAAAGCACACTAACTGCTGATATGGCCCACAACCCATTGTGAGTTGGACGAGGATTCGACTACAAACGCAGATAAGTGTTAAAAACTACAAACACTATGGATGTGTGAGTCAGACGGTTAAGGATGTTTAGATAAAGGTTGATCAATGTGAATTGATGAGTGATCAATTATTAGTATTTAACCTGACGAAAATGTATTCAGTGCTTTCCACATTATATTTCACCTGCAGCAACATTGTAAACTTTTGTAATGATATGTTTGGCCATTAACTTTTAAATGCATCATTATATTAAAACTGCAAACACACAAGGAGAGTCTCTGCATTAAAGACCTACACATTGGCAAATCAACGTGCGGCTACATTTCTCTCCCATATGGTAGGAAATTAAACTGAATGGGGAGGATTTTAACCGATTTTAAAAGGTTAGTTCACCCAAAAATGAAATTTATGACACTAATGTCTCACCCTAATGTTGTTCCACACCCTTAAGATCTCCGTTCAACTTCGGAACAACAGTTTAAAATATTTTATATTTAGTCCGAGAGCGTATGCACACTATACTGTCCATGTCCAAAAAGGGAAAAAAAAACATCATCAAAGTAGTCCATGTGTGACAGTACTTAGTTAGTTAGAATCTCTTGAAGTATCGAAAATACATTTTGGTCCAAAAACAGCAAAAACTGCGACTTTATTCAGCATTGTCTTCACTTCCGCGTTTGTTTTCAAACCTCAAACAAAGATTCAAACAGTCATGAATCAGCGGATTCATGATTCGGATCGCCAATGTCACGTGATTTCAGCAGTTTGGCAGTTTGACACGCGATCCAAATCATGAATCAATACGCTGATTGATGACTGTTTGAATCTTTATTTGAGGTTTGAAAACACTTTTGTACCTTAGGGTACTGCCCCAGTGACAGCACTGTACCTTTTTTTCTGAAAGTGTTCCCAGAGTTTAACGGCTTAAACTAAAACAGAGAATTGCAGTTGTGATTGTAAAAATCACAAATGTACAATCAGGTTAGAGAGTTAGAATTGACATTTCTGCACAGGCTCAGTGTGATAATCGACTGCGTGATGCAAATTACATTAATGTCACAGCGTCACGTACTTCTGTAATTTATTTGCGTTAAATTATTTAAATGCGTTAACGACAACTGCCTGTAAAGACCAAAACCTATGTTTTTGCATGCATCACATTATTGTGCAGTGGCCCCTTTAAGAGACAGATCACTTGACTTATAACGCGCACAACGCTGGTGACATAGAAGAGCGGTATCTTCAGAGTGATAAGAGCCACGGTAGATGATACATCTTGCTCTACGTTCTTGTAATATTTGATTTGTTGACTTTTATTTGTGACGCTATAAAAGAGCGAGTACCTCATGTATGAGGTGGCGCGTGTCTGTACCTGCCAATAAACGTGTGAAATACTCTTTTCCACATTCACACTTTATTTTTCATGATTCAACGAGTTATCTGGGTCAAAGCGTTACAAGCCCTAAAATATATATACAGTACCTTGCGAAAGTATTCGGCCCCCTTGAACTTTGCGACCTTTTGCCACATTTCAGGCTTCAAACAAAGATATAAAACTGTAATTCTTTTGTGAAGAATCAACAACAAGTGGGACACAATCATGAAGTGAAACGAAATTTATTGGATATTTCAAACTTTAAAAAAAAATCAAAAACTGAAAAATTGGGCGTGCAAAATTATTCGGCCCCCTTAAGTTAATACTTTGTAGCGCCACCTTTTGCTGCGATTACAGCTGTAAGTCGCTTGGGGTATGTCTCTATCAGTTTTGCACATCGAGAGACTGAAGTTTTTGCCCATTCCTCCTTGCAGAACAGCTCGAGCTCAGTGAGGTTGGATGGAGAGCGTTTGTGAACAGCAGTTTTCAGATCTTTCCACAGATTCTCGATTGGATTCAGGTCTGGACTTTGACTTGGCCATTCTAACACCTGGATATGTTTATTTTTGGACCATTCCATTTTGCTTTATGTTGGAAGACAATTCTCCGTCCCAGTCTCAGGTCTTTTGTAGACTCCATCAGGTTTTCTTCCAGAATGGTCCTGTATTTGGCTCCATCCATCTTCCCATCAATTTTAACCATCTTCCCTGTCCCTGCTGAAGAAAAGCAGGCCCGAACCATGACGCTGCCACCACCATGTTTGACAGTGGGGATGGTGTGTTCAGGGTGAAGAGCTGTGATGCTTTTACGCCAAACATAACGTTTTGCATTGTTGCCAAAAAGTTCAATTTTGGTTTCATCTGACCAGAGCACCTTCTTCCACATGTTTGGTGTGTCTCCCAGGTGGCTTGTGGCAAACTTTAAACAACACTTTTTATGGATATCTTTAAGAAATGGCTTTCTTCTTGCCACTCTTCCATAGAGGCCAGATTTGTGCAGTATACGACTGATTGTTGTCCTATGGACAAAGTCTCCCACCTCAGCTGTAGATCTCTGCAGTTCATCCAGAGTGATCATGGGCCTCTTGGCTGCATCTCTGATCAGTCTTCTCCTTGTATGAGCTGAAAGTTTAGAGGGACGGCCAGGTCTTGGTAGATTTGCAGTGGTCTGATACTCCTTCCATTTCAATATTATCGCTTGCACGGCTCCTTGAGATGTTTAAAGCTTGGGAAATCTTTTTGCATCCAAATCCGGCTTTAAACTTCTCCACAACAGTATCTCGGACCTGCCTGGTGTGTTCCTTGTTCTTCCTGATGCTCTCTGCGCTTTAAACGGACCTCTGAGTCTATCACAGTGCAGGTCCATTGATTACACACAGGTGTAGGGCTGGGCGATATGACGAAATATATCGTCTGGACGATAGAAAATGTCTATTGTTTTATATAAGGCTCTATCGCTTACGCAACGATAAGGCGTTTATGGCAGAATTCAAGATGCACCTCACGCCACGGCATGCCCATGCACGCTGCAATACATAAACAAACGTGGAGGAAGACGGTAGTAGACGGTTCAGACCAGGGTAATTCTCAGAGTAATTATGCCAGAATAGTGGCATAAGCACTCAAAACAAACTTCAGACACAGGCGCTGCAACGGGCTTTTACGTGTGGCACACCATATAGCCATATATTGAAATATTTTAATGGCAGGTGTAGGGATGGCGAAAACTAAACATTTTCTTGACCGACCACCGAGCCTCATTAGCCGGTTGAAACCGGTTAACCGATTAGTTTAAAATATGCTGCGCTATTTGAAATAACAGCCGCGAGCCGCGCTTCCTCTGTCTCTCTCTCGCTCTCTCACTCACACACACACGCGCTGCCGCCTCCCTTCCACTCACGTCACTTTTTTAAAATCCCCCACAGCGCGAAACCAAGCCTGCAGTCTCCCTCTCATTTACTGAAGCTTTCGCGCCTCGATCGCCCCCCGGTGACCGGTCCCAGTATAGCCGCTCCTCTGTGTTTTCTAATGGACGCGAGGCAAACTAAATAATAAAATTACACTTTAAAAATGTTTCCCCAAAGTTAGTTTATGTCACTGAAGGCAGTTATCACGATGATTTCATTTCAGGTGTTCGTTTTAAAAATAAGTTTAGTTTGAGTAAGTTATTTGATGCTATAAAAACGGGGGGTGTGACGTCATGATTGACAGCTGAGACTGACGGCTTCTCTGAGTGAAGTTGTCACTGAGGCACTAACGGACTTTTTTCGAAATTTTTGGGAGCAGATTAGAGCTTTAGCTTTAATTTCTACATTTCCATAACTGTTTATTTCACACCAACATAATTAATTGTTCTGCATCTGCGAGAGTGTGGGCAGGCTTTTGATATCGCAGCTGTACTTCCTGCTCTACTTCCTGCTCTCTACTGCGCAACTCCGGTCCCGAAATCTCTACTGCGCAGACTCGGTCCCAAGATGTCAGCGTCGTGCACCCCCGCCTGAAAGCTTCAAATATGGCAAGCGGAAACGGATGATGTCGAGTCGTCCATATTTTTTTACGGTCTATGCGCGAAACACGAGTCCCGCAAACGCGCCGCAGAGGAGCTTGTTTGTAATCAGAGGACAAATGGTTCCTTAGTTTCGAAATGGTTTGGGTACAAGGTGATCGCGTTGAAAATAAAGGCGTTTGTCCAGCGTTAGAAGCTCATTTGAATCATTGCCGCGGCTCATTTAAGAATGACCGCTCCGAAGAGACGCCGCTTTAGTTCGAGGTAGTGCTAACAATAATAAAGAAAGACGATCAACACCTTATGTGTTTCCACTGAAATGAAGATGTAATATATTTCCAAATGTAAGCCCATCTTAAGCGAAATGCACGCTTCATACTGTCGTCTGCCCTGGCTCTAACCTCGAGTGTTTACTTTTTGCAAACCTTGTGAGCGCGCAAACCCAAACGCTGTGACCTCGCGCCAAATGTTTTTATTGGTTTATTAAGTACACACAGGCGAGTTATGAAAAATTGAGTGCGAGGGATATGTTCACTTCACACAAAAGATTTTGGAATGAGACGGCCAACTGTAGTGTTTAGTCCACTGTCTATAATAGCCTAATTTAGAGATCACTTTTTTATTTATTTTAACCGACAACTTTGATCGGTTAACGTTGATACGGTCAACCATCGGTCAAACAGTCATCGGTTAACATCCCTAGGCAGGTGTTAACTTTACCAACAGTCTTGCTTTAAAAAAAGGTTCTAAATAAAATAAAAATGTAGTCCATACTACCTTTATTTGTTTTGTATATCATTTCAAACTGCATTTCCACATTGCAATTTTGTATAGACTATTCATAAACTGAATTAACAGAAAAATTGCTATATCGTTATGTATATCATTATCGGGATATCAAATGAGCTATATCGGGATATTACATTTTTGCCATATCGCCCAGCCCTACACAGGCGGATTCTATTTATCATCATTAGTCATTTAGGTCAATATTGGATCATTCAGAGATCCTCACTGAACTTCTAGAGAGAGTTTGCTGCACTGAAAGTAAAGGGGCCGAATAATTTGCACAACCAATTTTTCAGTTTTTGATTTGTTAAAAAAAGTTTGAAATATCCAATAAATTCCATTCCACTTCATGATTGTGTCCCACTTGTTGTTGATTCTTCACAAAAAATTAGTTTTATATCTTTATGTTTGAAGCCTGAAATGTGGCAAAAGGTCACAAAGTTCAAGGGGGCCGAATACTTTCGCAAGGCACTGTATATTAGGGATGCAACAATACAGCTAGTCATTTACATTTAACACAATAATGACTTAAAGGTCGCATTCATGGCATGGATTTTTTTTTATTATTGTATGTTTCCTGAGTTGTACTTATATTGTTAGTATGTTTTTACATCAAAAAATGTCATAATTTAGATACAAGAGGATTGATAATGATAGTCCTCTAGCTTGAATGCTCTTTCAAGGGGCGTGTCTGCTGTGAGACTTCAGTGAAAACACCCACTGTTGTGATTGGCTGACATCTTTGCATTTGAAATGAGATTTCATGCGGAGGGTGCGTGGTTTAGTCAGGAACAGCAGCAGCAGCTGCAGCAGGCAGCACTGCCAGTCCAGACAAAAGTTGGCGAGCTGGGAAAAGATTGCTGAGAAAATGTTTTTTGTACCGAGTTGTTAAGAGCGCTGTGCGCACGCAAATTTATTTAGTTTGTATCAGAGCTCTGATTAACGAGTGAACTTTCCAATGTTATTTCTCTCCACAAAATGCTTTCACCACAACTAACAACAAACACAACATTGACATGAATACAGTAAGCGCTTCTGCTTAACGACGTCATTCAAATGGCAGTTTGGACAAGTGTGCACTGTGCAGATATACATGTGATTGACATATCTGAACATTATAAAGAGTATTCTTTGATCAC
Source organism: Pseudorasbora parva (assembly GCF_024679245.1). NCBI lineage: Eukaryota > Metazoa > Chordata > Actinopteri > Cypriniformes > Gobionidae > Pseudorasbora > Pseudorasbora parva. The sequence goes on from NC_090176.1 coordinate 34,700,200, forward strand.
TCTCTGTAGTTTAATCATTTAAATAACAGATTTGGTTCATGCTACTAAAAAAAAAGACTTGATGTTGATCGTTTTAGTCACTGGCTTGATTCATGATGCATCAAGACGTCCAGCCGCGGGACTGACAGTATTAAACGATTTAGAAAGAAAGGCCGTGTGAACTTGAATGATTAGCTACACATCAGAAATCACTGATCCCAGATCAGGCATTAATGAACACTGTTACTGTTTGTGGCGGTGCTGTCAAACCCATATAGTAAAGCCTGTGCTGACACAGTGACTGATAAACTGAATCAATTTTCTACTTCTCTGGGCGGGCAAAGCAGAGGAAGGGGAGGAAACCTTTCCTGGTATGATGTCATAACAGGCAAATCCATGATCAGCTCGTCTGAGCTCATTTTCTTAAAGGCAGAGAAAGACAGCCAGAATTCAGGCGATCCAAATTTCTAGCCACTTGGGACAATATTCAGGCTAGAGGAACTCATATTCATGTTGAAAAACCTCACAAATGTAAAAAAAAAAAAAAAAAAAAAAAAATTGGTGGTTTTTGTTGGTTTAACTGGTTGCCTTAAAATTTAGTTTATTGAAATTAAAATTGAGTTGATACAATAAAGGCAATTTGTTTAATGAATAGAAACTCAAAATATTATTGTATCTGAACCACATAAATATTTGATAAATAATGAAAAAGCACTATTTGGCATGTTTCACTGCATCATCAGAAATAACACAATTACCCAATATGCTTACAAAATCTTTTAATAATATTTTAATAAAGGTTGTTGAATCTCAAAAAATGTTCATTGTATTTACTCGATTTTAATTTCAATGAACTCAAAATGTAATACAAATTTTTTTACAGTGCATAAAATTTCATGACATGGGACCTTTAAAATCCCCTTTTGAGGATAATTTGATGCGTGGTTAATATGCAATTATTTAATTTAATTAATTCATAGCAAACTCATATATATCTATACACACACACACACACACACACACACACACACACACACACACACACACACACACACACACACGTCCTTCTAAAAAAATAGCATATTGTGATAAAGTTCATTATTTTCTATAATGTAATGATAAAAATTTAACTTTCATATATTTTAGATTCATTGCACACCAACTGAAATATTTCCGGTCTTTTATTGTTTTAATACTGATGATTTTGGCATACAGCTCATGAAAACCTAAAAAAAATAGCATATTTCATCCAACCAATAAAAGAAGTGTTTTTAATACAAAAAAAAGTCAACCTTCAAATAATTATGTTCAAGTATGCACTCTTGGTAGGAAATCCTTTTGCAGAAATGACTGCTTCAATGCGGCGTGGCATGGAGGCGATCAGCCTGTGGCACTGCTGAGGTGTTATGGAGGCCCAGGATGCTTCGATAGCGGCCTTAAGCTCATCCAGAGTGTTGGGTCTTGCGTCTCTCAACTTTCTCTTCACAATATCCCACAGATTCTCTATGGGCTTCAGGTCAGGAGAGTTGGCAGTCCAATTGAGCACGGAAATACCATGGTCAGTAAACTATTTACCAGTGGTTATGGCACTGCGAGCAGGTGCCAGGTCGTGCTGAAAAACCAAATCTTCATCTCTATAAAGCTTTTCAGCAGATGGAAGCATGAAGTGCCCAAAAATCTCCTGATAGCTAGCTGCATTGATCCTGCCCTTGATAAAACACAGTGGACCAACACCAGCAGCTGATATGACACCCCAGACCATCACTGACTGTGGGTACTTGACACTGGACTTCAGGCATTTCCTTCTCCCCAGTCTTCCTCCAGACTCTGGCACCTTGATTTCTGAATGACATGCAAAATTTGCTTTCATCTGAAAAAAGTACTTTGGACCACTGAGCAACAGTCCAGTGCTGCTTCTCTGTAGCCCAGGTCAGGCGCTTCTGCCACTGTTTCTGGTTCAAAAGTGGCTTGACCTGGGGAATGCGGCACCTGTAGCTCATTTCCTGCACACGCCTGTGCACGGTGGCTCTGGATGTTTCTACTCCAGACTCAGTCCACTGCTTCCGCAGGTCCCCCAAGGTCTGGAATCGGTCCTTCTCCCCAATCTTCCTCAGGGTCCGGTCAGAAATTTCTTTCTGTGTCTTACCCTCTCGCTTGAGGGTGTCAATGATGTCCTTCTAGACAGCAGTCAGGTCAGCAAGTCTTACCCATGATTGTGGTTTTGAGTAATGAACCAGGCTGGGAGTTTTTAAAAGCCTCAGGAATCTTTTGCAGGTGTTTAGAGTTAATTAGTTGATTCAGATGATTAGGTTAATAGCTTGTTTAGAGAACCTTTTCATGATATGCTAATTTTTTAAGAAAACAATAAAAGACCTGAAATATTTCAGTTGGTGTGCAATGAATCTAAAATATATGAAAAATTAAATTTTATCATTACATTATGGAAAATAACGAACTTTTATCACAATATGCACATTTTTTTGAGAAGGACCTGTATATATAGACACACACACACGCACACGCACACGCACACGCACACGCACACGCGCACGCGCACGCGCACGCGCACACACACACACACACACACACACACACACACACACACACACACACCAAATATTTGATTAAATAGCATTACAACAGAGATTTTTGTCAAATATGAATCTTAGTGACAAGTAATGGTTCATTTTAAATTATTGGCTCTAAATGATTCAATTTGTTCGATACAAACCCCAATCTTACAAGTGCGTTCAAGAATCATCTTAACGGACTCATTTAGAACGGCTTTATAAGTAATTTGTTCATTTTTTAACATGCAGGAAATACTGGTATAAAAAATACAATGAATTAATGCCAACTCAAGATAATATCTGATGATCAACTGCAAATGGAAGCAGCAAAGAGACCTTTACTGACGCTCATCAAAGTGGCTTGTCATATTTACAGCAATTTTTGTTACAGTCCGAAGCCCTAACGCTAGTCCAACAATGCTTTCTAGCACTGCACAGATTTGTAGGATTTCAATTAAAGCTTGGCTAAAATCTCCTTTTCCCATGTGCAGTGAAACTCTGGATGCCAGAATACTACAAATTATTACAATGTACTGTTGCAATGAGGGAACGCTAAACCCTCTATCCCAGAGGGACAGGCCTGTTCTGCTAATCAATTTGATACAAATTAAAACACTCAGCAAAATTACACACACTTTGATCCATGATGGTCGTAAGGATGTACGCCAAAACTGAAAAAGAAAAGGAAATGCATGGCAGAGCGAAGTGAGTATTGTTTTAGAATAAACATGAAGGCAAAACAGCTTTCTGCGGATCACTTATCATTTCGCAGCACCATGGGACAAGCTAATGAAATGTCATCAGAGCTAAATGGAAGCTAAGTGGAGGGGAAAGAGTTGAATATTCACGTTCATTTAGATGACAGCTGGGGGAGCCCAGTCATTCATCACACATTGATATTCATTGCATTCTGAAATCCTCTTCTCCCCTCCTTCGTCCTCTGCATTGACACTCAACTGCCCTAGCACCTTTTGTTTTAATTTAATTAAAGGTGTGATTGCCAAGGTGAAAACTTCATTTACACACATGCAGAGTGGAAAAAAGAAAATAAGGAGAAAAGAAGGGACAATTAGTCCAAACTAACAAACAATTGGTCTAAAGGGCAGAAGGGTCAATGACATCAAAGTTACATAAGATCACCTTGACATTTTGACTTGACATGTCCACCAAAAATATTAAAGTGATTAAAAAAAAACTTCATCAGAGAAGAGTTGTATTAAAGTCAATGTATGCATTGAAAAAGTATTTTAATAAGTGAAAATACAACAAAACGAACATTAGCCTTGGGCCCAAAACAAAGGGGACATCAATATTGAGTCCCTGGTTGCAAAAAAAGATTACTCTGGTCCTACAGTAGTGCTTGAATACAGAAGCGCTCTTCATGCACGACAAAGGTGCAGCAGGTAGGAATAATGAGTTGATTTGAGATTCAGTCCTGGTTCTCCTCTCAGCTCAGGCCCCCAGGCTTCACTCTCTCTCTCTCCCTCATCTCAGCTAGCTGTGCTGTAGGACAGGCTTATCTTGAGAGGGACCTCTGTGTAGCCAAAGGCTCCTGGCCTGCCCTGATTAAAGGAGTGCTGCTTTTTACCCATGCTGAGGCTAGATCAATGCTGAGATGCTTTCAGCCTGCCTATATGAATTTCAATATTTCCATATCTCAGTTCTCGCCTTGTTGCACTGTTAGATCATTATTAGGGGAGCTGGCCCTACTCAAGCTGTGTGCCATTAAGCAAATGAAGCTGGCCTGGTGAGGATGAGTGGCATCTTGTTCCCTTTTTTTTTTTTAACAGGGCACTAAAGAGCTCTGTCATCTTTATCTTTTATCTTAGAGCTCACCGGTGCTTCTTTTTTCCGATGACCTGCAGATGTGGAGTAGCAAAGGAGTAGAGGCTGTATTTATATGCATTCCCTTGAGTCATTCTGTTTAACATTTAGCTGTGGCCAATAAACTACATAATCATATTTTTTGAGGGCTGTTCTGTAAAGTGTCAGAGACAAGTACAGTCCAACTAAAAAATGACCTTACAAAATGAGAATGGCTCAACAATTCTTGTGCTAATGAAGTCAATGGCCTAACTGGTAACACCAATATAATTGCAATGGCAATAGTCCTAAATACAATATTCCAAAAGGAGAGAATATGCTGTGCTGTTCTGACCAAAAGAACTATATGGTGGGAAAGCTGCCCAAAGTTTGCCTTAAACTGTTGGCAAGCAGGTTGAGAACAACAAACTAGCGGTTTAGGCAAATTTACTGTACATCTTGTTTTATCATCCACCTTGGGTGATTTGATCTGAAGTGTAAATGGGTTTCAAAACATTTGTAATCTGAACACCAACCACATTTGAAACTTGCATTTTCCTAATAAAGACACCATGATATGCAACTATATATTTGCTCTGATTATATGTTTTTGGCACGAGAGAAGGACAAACTGTCACTCACATCAGATTACAGCAATAGCAAACCACAACAACCCAATTAATCCTGATGGGGGAAAAATCAAGTCCAGAGGCCTTCTTGTTGTTTAAAAAGCCGTTACACTCACATACCACAATAGTGAAGAAAAGACCTTCGCAACTTCCATTTCATGCTGACTTAAATTTAGCAAACATAGGTTAAAAACCTACTCTTATAACCAACCTCTGGGCTAAAAAAATTTGTCGGAACACAAAATTAGGAAAATCAACATTACCTCTTGGATTATTCTGGATAGGCCATGTCTGGCATCTACATGCAAAGATCAATAGCTTTGGATAAAAACATTTGCTAAATAAATAAATGCAAATTTAAAGGTCCACTGAAATCAAAATTTAAGTTTTTTAGCTTTTAGTATGACTGTGTTAGCCTTAAAGTTATGAATAAGCTGGTATGTTCCAAAACTATGACAAAATATGCATTAAGGAGATATAAGCATTCAAATTTTACAGTCTCTCACTTCTATTAAACGAATCTCAAATTTTTGTGACATCATCGCAGACTTCACTCTCGTCAAAACTTCTGTCCAATCAAAATGCTCTCTAGAATCTAAAGCCCGCCCCCTACGCTACAGCTGAAACCAGTCAGTTATTCACACATTTACTAATTTCTACAAGGTGAAAGGCACTTCGTGCACTATATATGTGATAGGAAACTATTCAGTGTAAATATGCTTTCATTTGAGGCGAATAAAGTGTGTTTTCACGTTAGTGTCACACACCGCAGCAGCGCACACACCCCAGCGGCTCTGGAGAGTGCAGCGCGGATCATATGCGCGAGTTTGCGCAGACAACAAACATATCGGACCCATTTGAATTCTGCACAGAATGCTGCATTTCAAAGCGATATGGAGGAGATTATGATGGTAAACAGTGTTAGAGGAAACTGGCTTTACCAAACAGAAAGGTCCGCTCTTGCACTCTAGTCAAACTGTATATTAACTAAACGCTATTGGCCGTTTCAAAAAAGGGGAGGAGCTGCTAACAGCTGAAGCCGTTTCAGGGGAAATTACGTCAACACATTGAATAATGCGGCACGTTTTAAAGCACTTCAGTGGGCCTTTAGGTAAAACAACTAAGGATGGTGTATACAAACCTGTCTTGTTTGGGTCGATTTAATCTTTTCATAAATTCTTTTGGGCAGGTGTGAATACAGCAATTGCACTTCGGTGCAGACCAAACAACCGTAGCAAGACCCAGCTAAAGTAATTAAATTAATGAAAAAATGATTAAAGAAATTAAAAAACACAGCATTAAAGCAAAAAAACTTTGGCAACATTACATGAAGGTGTGTGACGCTCTAAGCAAGAGTGGCTATTCTGGAGAAGAACAGGACAAATGTCCATGGTATGACAAACTGGACAAAATCTTAGGAACAGCTAAAATACTAGGAAAGCTGAGGAAAAAAGTTGCAATACGAAATATCTCCGTGATTAGACTGTTTTTGCACTTCCTGCTTTTCCGTGCTTGAGAATTTCTGTCCAATGAATGAATGAAATGGGTGATAACTAAAATAAAATAGGCTAACTATACGCCTACTGTTACAACTTAACAGTAGGCAACGTTTAGTGTTTTTCTGGTGTAGCCTAAATATCCAAGTAACTCTGTGTCCATCCCGCTAATACGAAGTGAGACCACAGCAAAGATTTTAGTGCGTCACTGGGTGCGTTTCAGAAGCACTGTAATCGGTTTAAAAGTCCAATCCAAATGCTCCATGAAGCTCAATCGGAATATAAATTCCCAAACCGAATGAAATTGTAATCAGTTTGAGAGGGGTGGGATAAACCTTTTCATGAACCGATCAAACAAAAAATGTCACCATATAAACGACCTGACCCAATTACTTTTGAGTGTATGTCCTTATGTGACGTGATATGCAGCGCATGCCTTCACTACAGAAGAGCGCACGGCACTCACACTAGGCTATAATGTTGACAAGAGAAAAGTTATTTTTTTTTCTGAGGGGTAAACTTTTTATTTCATAAGGAGTTATGAAGATAATGTTGGAATAAAGGCACAGACATAGCCTGGCTACACCCTCTCATCTTGACAGCGTTTGTCCCAGGAACCTTTACCTTCAACTGCACCTGACAGAAGAATTTATTTTTCTGAGATGATTATTACACTTTACAATGAATAAATAGCTTTTATAACACCATATAAGTCCTGGTGGCAGTTGAAAGCAGCCATTGCAACCGGAAACTCATACCAGCTGTTGGAGAGTACAGCATCAACATTTCTGATGCGGCAGACAAACTGTGTGCGCATGTCAAAAAATGATTGCGACGGAAAGTGAGCACATGTAAACTCCAGGGGCCCGTTCTTCGTACCTCGCTTACAGTTTTTTCAGTCGCTAACAAGCGTTTGTCCAATCAGTTGTCACATTTTAAAAACTCTAAATACAATTAGCACAGCATCGGTCTTTTTTGCCCATACCATTCACACATTTCATGTTGTTTTCACACAATATGCAGTGAGTGGACACATTTCCACAATGCTTACATTTTCTTAACAGACAAGCTATACCTCCCAACTAAATTATGGATTGTTCTTGTAGCATTTACGAATGTTAACACACAATATCCCCCCAAAAGCAAAAACAATATTCCAAACCTTAGATACAGTATAAAAACCTCTGCTTCTGCAATGATATCAGTTAAAAAACAATACATCAGCTGATAATAAACAAACAATTGAATAATTGACACAGCTGATTCCAGTCTGGCTAAAGCCCTATTCGGACTGGATTAGTTTAACATGGGGACATGGGGGTAAAGTAATTATTACCAGAGGTTCTCTGTGATTTTAGTCCCGTCCGAATGTGCCATCTCGGTAGTCATTACGGACAATGTCAGTAAAGATTACCGAGACTTTTACCTTCTGGAAAAAGGTCTGGAAAAATGACCTCGGGTAATACTAATCCCGTTCGAATAGACCCGCTGTAAAAATGTATGGTAAAATTCCGTCATTTCCTGTTTAAAAGTTTTTTTAAAAAAAAGCGCATTTTGCGACCTTGGAGGCGCTTGAAGCATTCGGTTGCGTTGTAGGTGGTGGGACAAATCTGTGGAAAATGTCCAGTATTTTCCGCATATCATTTAAAGCAAAAAGAAGATCAAAAGCACTTATTAGAGGCACAACACATTTTAGCTCTAGGAAAGTGTCTATTACCTACATAATCCAATCAGAATCGTTAGACTGGACCTAACTGTTTATTAAAACACACATATTGGAGACGGAGTTCAGACTGGCGCTCAGGTTGTGTGTTTGCTCACGGGATAACGGTAACGTCATATGCACATGACGTCAAGGAGGTGCGTAAAGCGAGGTACTCCTCCCACTTCTGCTAGTTTTACTGAGATGTCTTATCCCGTGCGAATTGGCCATTAATATTACAGACATCCTGAGGTAAAATGACTTTACCCGCATGTCCCCATGTTAATCTAATCCCGTCGGAATAGGGTTTTAGACTCAGTGAGGTTTTTTTCTATTACACTGACACTTATACAGTAAAAGGAGGACTTTGAGGAGTGATGTTTTTGGAAACAGAAACAGAAAAAGACAAACACTGTAATGTCTGGACGAGGAAGAGGAAGAGCAAGGGGCCCAGGGAGAAGAGCAGTCCTAGTAAGAGATGTGGGAGCAGTGAGAGGTGCAGTGTGTGGATTAAGTTATCTGAGGGTGTACTCACACTAGCCAGTTTGAACCGTGCACGAGTGCGTTTGACCACCAAAGCGCGGTTCGTTTGACTAGTGTGAGTGCTCCGAACCGTGCCCGGGCGCGGCTCGATTAGCCGGCCTTGGCCCGCTCGGGCGCGGTTCGCATGCAATGTGAGCGCTAACTGTGCTGGAGTCCGTAATCAAAGCTGCAAAGTCCTTGCTGCACTTCAGCTGGTACCTTGCAAACTTCCTCATACGAGCAGCACGATTACGTGAAAATTTTCGCGCTACTAAGGCGACACATCTGTTTAAAAACAGGCTGTGAGAGGGCTGTGGACCACCTTGGACCAAACGACACAAAATTATCGACAAAGAAAACAAAGCAATGGACATTGTGTTGAGACTCAGAGAGCACCGCTCTTCCTGTTTATCCTGAAACCGTCGCACCATAATGACGTAGGCGTGATCCGGCACGAATGCTGAAACCCTATGTGAGTGCAGGCCAGAGGGGGAGTGGGGAGGGGGGCAATCGTACTCGGGCCCGGTTCATGGCAACCGTGCCTAGTGTGAGTACACCCAGAGATCACTGCTCGTGCCTGTGTTCCCTGAAGAGGGCAGATGCATCGATACTTGAAACCACGATCAGCAACGCAGCGATTTGCTGTCGTCAAGATAACAATGACATCATATTAAAAAAAGCCACCTGGCAAAAAAAAAAAAAAACTTGTCAAAGAAAAAAGAAGAAGAAAAAACACAAATTTCTGGACCTTTATAAGGAAATAGACAAAGGACCAAACCAACATAAAAGTTAGATCAATTAAATGTTCACTTTTTTGATGAATATGATTCTCAATTAGTTATATTCACGATTTTATAATATTTGTACACACTTTACATTTTTATTTCAATGTTATAATTTCATTTTTAATTCAATTTGAAGCAGATTTGTTAAGTGACAGTATTAATTCAAGTTTCTTAACAGTCAAGATCAAATTATCTGCACCTCTTGCGCTGCATCAAGCCACTCCCATATTATCTGTCATCACTCAAATTAATGCACGACAAAGATTAACTGCACAATCAATGTGTGTAAACCTCCAATATAACTATAAGGTAATTATTCCATCACAATTCACAAATAAATCTGTCAATCAAGTGACTGTGTCTATAGTATTTACACAATATTAAAATATTGTTTTCAAATAAACTTTTATATTTATAATTGTTTTAAATTATTATTGCCTCTGGTTCAGTAAGTCTTGTAATAAAAGTAAAAGTAGCTGGGACAGATTTTAAATATCACCTCAAGATGAATCTAATCCTGTTTACATGAAATAAGCCTGCTCCAGAGCAAGTTTAAACTTATGGACCTGTTGCTGTGACAGCAAGTCCAGGATGAGAACGATTCATATTGTGATTGATAGGCTACTCAAAAGAGTGGTTATTTCACGAATCGTACATCGTTTTCTTATTCTAAACAGTCAACAAGTTGGCTGAATCCGAAATCGCCCCCTACACCATCAAATAGTTATTTGAAGGGACAGCCATTTGTAGTGGTGGGTGTCTGAAACCATAGTGGACATAACTGAGTGCACAATCCCACATTGCACTGCAATAACGAGTGTGCAACTGACATAAAGGCAGTGTAGGTTAGCTCACCCAAAAATGAAATTTTGTCATTAATTACTTACCCTAATGTCATTTGACACCCATAGAAGCTTTGTTCATCCTTCGGAACACAAATGAAGATATTTTTGTTGAAAACCGGTGACTTTTTAGGCCTCCATTGGCCACAATGTAATTTCCTCTCTCAAGACCTATAAAGGCACTAAAGACGTCGTTATAAAATCTCTCTCACCACAGTGGTTCTACAATAAAGCGACTATTTTTTGGGGCGGAAAAAAACAACAACTAAATAATGACTTATGTAGTGATGGCCAATTTCAAAACACTGCTTCATAAAGCTTAGAACCGTTATGAATCAGTGCATCGAATCAGCGGTTCAGGATCGGATCGCCAAAGTCATGTGATTTCAGCAGTTTGGTGTGGAGCTAGAAATATGACAAAATTATCTGAATTGTATAAATCTGAATTATTGATAGGAGTAACCTAACAAAATTGAATATTATGTTGCATTTTACATAGTTCTGAATTTGATTTTTTAAATGTTGAATATAGAACATTTGAAATTGAAGACATTTTAGATGTTATGTCGAAATTGCATAGACATGTATTTTTAAACAGCAGATATTTTGTTCTGAATGAATAGAATGGAAATATTCAGGTGTTGAAAATACAGATTCAAGATTTCAGATGAAGAATAAATTCAGATCATCAAATTCAATATTCTAAAATTCAAACTGCATAAATTCAGATCTTATAGTAAGTAGGTCAGAGGTCATCATCAGGGAAGAGTATGGATATCAGAAAACTTGAACGGAGCACCATCTGATCATTTTATTTCATATTTGTAATGAAATACAAATATGAATATATTTGAAATATAAACATATGAAATACAAATACGGGGGGGGGGGGGCGTCCCCCCTCCCTTTTAATAAAATGTATTTTCGTCCCCCGCACTTTTACTTGGTCTCACCGATCCTAATCGACCTGCTCCGAGCGGGATTCGAACCGTTACCCTGCGCGGCGGCCGTTACCCTGCGCGCGCGAACCGACGTTACCCTGCGCGGCGGCGGGCAAGTTAATAGGGGTTCGAATTTACATCAGAATATTATTTTATTTTTTTACTTTGCATAAAATCTATGGCGACTTAATGCACAAGTGTTTGTAGAAAACCAATCATAAAATTGGCATAAAATATAGGAGAAAAATAATATAGATATTAGAGGTTATTGTTCAGCAGTGTATTTGATATCTTACCAAATTAAAAGCAAGAGATGCGATCAATTATATCGGTCCAAAAAAAAAAATTGGTATTACAACATTTCGGTCCCCCTCACTCCTGAAAAGATGGCTACGCCCCTGGGCAGCACCACACTCACTAATGCATAAAGTATGCATCTACATGTGATTGAGAACATTATTAAAGATTTCTTATGCGTTATCAACATTCCAATTTATTATAAGCAACAAAAGACAGTCAGCTGATAAAACCTGTGCTCCAGGCATATAACATTTAAAGGTGAACTATGCAACTTTCCGTCCACTGGAGGGCGCCTATTCTAAACAAAGGCGCAGTTTGATGAGCCAAGTGTGAGCGCAGTATCTTGGGACATGTGGTCTTCACCTCACAGCCGGTGAAAAACAGGACTCGGGCAGAAATCATGTTCATGGATGCGGTTATTAACGTAAAGCAGAGCAGGACCAAGTGTTGTGGAGCTGAGCACGGCCGCTGGAGCGAATGTTAAACAAACACACGGCTCGCGAGTACTGGGACTTTTATTATGACGGGACGGGACGCAGTCGTGGGGCGCGTGCACTTCCGCTTTTTCCGGTCATTAATATAAGGTAAAGCAGCTCTGTTTATCATATTAGATACATTTAAGTGTGTTTAAAATGATGTTATGACATTACTCAGTGCGTTTGCTCGGCGCTGCTGTGACATGTTCACACTGCTAAGAGAAAAGCGCTTCTGCAGAATAAAACCGAGGGTAACGCAGATATGACGCGATTGACAGGTGATTCGCTCAAACGCTATGCTTAAACGTCCCGGTCCTTAGTTAAAAAAGCAATTTTCTCACAATTTACAAATAGTTGAAAACATTTGGGATATTGTAAGTACTCAACTGAACAAAATATATAACACTGACCAAGTGTTGTCACGATAACAATTTTTTGACTTCGATACGATACCAGACTAAAATACCTCAATACCGATACTAAATCGATACCACGGTAAAAAAAACACAAAAAAACAGATAATATGAATAATATGACAACAGAACTTATCATTCATTGTTTTAATATTTTTTTACTAAAAATTCACTTTGCCAGCATGTTCCTGCCCTGGTTTTTGACAATTCTCTCCTCTTATTGAGATAATAACTACATGCCAGTGTGAAGATCTTTACAGAGATCACATTATCAATCATGTTATCATTCACTAACCTCTCTCTTCTCAACAGGTTGGGGTGACCAATAATTTAATATTTTTTAAATGTAATCTTATAAGATAGATTTTTAATTGTATCTGTTTTTAAAAAAGAGGAAAAAATGCAAATTACAAACAATATGACAAAATCAGTGCTTTATTTTTCAGCTTCATTAGGTCTATTTAACAAAAGCAAGAAAGAAATGAAATAATCAAATATAAAACTGCTTACTTAGTCTTCACTCTATAATTTAACTATACACTGATATTTTTTATACATTTATTTTAGTTATTCATTGTTTGCTTAACATTAATCACAGAATATTAGGTCTGGCTTAAGACCTACACAGATCTAATTACCTCAACTGTAGGCTACACGTTCACTAAAGACATATCCGACTGTGTTTACCTGAATACTCGCCACATATGTTTGACCATTCAAACCTAAATAATAATCCGTGAAAGAACTGAAGGGCGATCGCATGTTTGTTGTCTGAAAGGCGCGTGCGCGCGCTTCAGAGTCTGGCAGCGCGAGCACATCCCGCCCCGTGCTTTTTCTTCACATGCGCGCATATTTCTGTTGCTTTCTCTGTCATGCGCTGCGCGTATTTAACTCTTCTATTTCCAATGTTTAGTTAACAGTGGAAGCAGGGCTCTGCACACACGTCCTGACACCTGCTGTCACACATCCACGCACATTAAGATATACAGTTCATATTAGCCTGTCCTTCTTAAAGTACCGGTACTAATAAAAGTCCATATTGTACTGTTTGTAATAGCAGGGTATCGCAATACTTTTCTAGTACCGGTATATCGTGCAACACTACACTGGCCTAGTGGTTTTTGGATATTTTACTGCAAAAATACTACATAGTGCACCTTTAAATGTAGCTCTTAAAAGTATAGTTCAAGTTCACCCAAACATTAAAATTTTATTTCCTCACCCTCAATTTGTTCAAAAACTGTATGAGTTTCTTTCTTCTGTTTAACACAAAAGAGGATATTTTGAAAAATGTTGGTAAGACAGTTGGCGGCACCCACTGACTTTCACAGTAGGAAAAAATATAGACTGTGAAAGTCAATGGGTGCTCCTGACAACTTTTGATTTTTAATTGTTTATATCAGATTTGCATGTGTGCTGATCTAACTTACTGTCCATCTAACCAAGGATGCCTGTTTTCCTAGCCTGACTTTCAGTCCACAAGGCTGGCCAGGAGTTCTCATTTCTCTCATCATCTGAAATAGATATAAAAATTGTATTCAGTTTACCACACACAGACGTCTGGTTCACTATCTTAGTGGGGACTGTCTATAGATGCAATGTTTTTTATACCGTGCAAACATTACATTCTATCCCCATATACACTGTCCCTGCCCCTAAACCTACCCATCTCTCACACACACACACACACACACACACACACACACACACACACACACACACACAATAAATCTACCCATCACAGAAAACATTCTGCCTTTTTACTTTCTCAAAGAAAAAAAACTCATCTTGTATGATTTAAATAAGCCTTTTGAAAAGTGGGGACCGCTGGCTGACCGCTGGCTCAGGTTTTACTATCCTTATGGGCACATTTGGTCCCCACAATGTAATATAAACAAGGACACACACACACACACAGGTTAGCATGACTTACAAGGACATTTTTTTCAAACCAGAAATAAGGTGGTTTAGGGGGACTATGAATTCCTTTTATGCCAGAGCTTTCAAATAAAAATGGAAATTATTTTAAAATTCAAGGCTTCAAAACAAAACTATTTTATTTACACTTTATAAAACACAATACATAGCACCCTGATTTTTCCTGACTAAACGTTACAAGCCAAGGACGTGTCCTAGAAGACAAAAGACAGCATTATGAGGACAACTGGTTTACAGGGACTATGTGATGTCACACACACACACACACACACGCACGCACGCACGCACGCACACCTCCCCTCTTCTGCCGCATTTAATTGATCCACCACACTAACGGTAGTTAAGGATAAAATTCAATATACCAACAATCCTGCTGTTACAGTTACGTTTAATGATAACATGTAACGTTACATAACGTTACTAGCTTTACTTACCAGGTAAGGTCACGATAGTACCAGCCTCATTTTCTGGAGTTTCTGTAACCGCAGTAAAGATAGCTTCTTTTTTATTGACTATTAATTGTATATTGCGTAACGTTAGCCTATTAGCCTATATGTCCGTGTCTGAAGTGTCACCCGAAGATGCTGTAGCTTTAGGGGCAGTGTTCCAAAAATACTCCAAGACTGTAGTATAAGTCAGCTTTCGTTTCATATCTTCTATTAGTTCGTTAATTTCAAACTTACACCTGTTCACAACTAATTTTCCTTGGTAGGTGACGTCAGATCCACAGGCCACGGGAGCCCAAATGGTCCAAAAACGTTAGTGATTCGTAATCGCAACCACTGTGTTCGCAACGGGTGAATTTATGAATGAAATTTAGGTTTTTTAAGTGGGTATACCGAAATCCTTGGCCTTTCAGCTAACGAAAAATTAGAAATCTAGCCGAAATCTAATTTTCAAAAATGAGAAAAAAATTCAAATTCAGATTTATACAATTCAAATTCAGATCATTTTGTCATTTTATCCGAATCATGAATTTGATATGATTCATTAAGCTCTGAGGCTTCAGGGAGAAGTGTTTTGAAATCGACCATTGTGTCGTTATTTTTTATTTTATTATTTTTTGCTTACAAAAACTATTCTCGTCGCTTTATAAAATTACTGTAGAACCACTGTAGTGAGATGGGCCTTGTAACTATCGTGGTTAGTGCCTTTTATGGGTCTTGAGAGAGGAAATTACATGGTGGCCAATGGAGGCCTTTCTTGTTTTCCGAAGATGAACGCGGGTCTGGAACGACATGAGGGTGAGTAATTAATCATTAATGACATAATGTTTATGTTTGGGAAAAGGAACCCTTTAACGCACTCGTTTTCATTCACTCCTTCAAGTGAACTAAAGATTATTTATTGTTTGGGGAAAATATATTACCCGCAAGTTTAGAAAAAAAGTGATCTCATTAGACAACCAAGGCATTTGAGTTTTATCAGTAAGAATAGCTCTAGCCACACGCATTTGGAGCAAATCCTTTTTTTGGATGGTAAAGTTAAATAAATGTTAGAATAGTCAGGGTCTTAATGCCAAGCGTGACCTTACTAGTCTTTGTTTTTGCTCCTCGGTTCAACAAGTAGGCCTATGAGACAATGCATTGGGGCAAATGCTGTACGAAATGAGGCAAGCAGAGCTTTTGAAAGTGGAGTTGTCAAACTGTGACTACAATGGAAAGTATTCCAATATGGAAAGTCACCAGCTTAAAAAATATTCATATAATGAAAAGAATTTTCCTGTCTGCCACAAAATACCATGTTATTGAGTCTGATACACTGTTTGTGTATTTAGATGCATGTCTATCTATCTATCTATCTATCTATCTATCTATCTATCTATCTATCTATCTATCTATCTATCTATCTATCTATCTATCTATCTATCTATCTATCTATCTATCTATCTATCATGTGATTACAGGGGAGGGGACAAATAAAGTTATATGAAATTTGTTGAACATCAAATTTATAATTTCGAATCGAAATTCTACATCCTAATTGCAACCTCAATTCAAATCTAATGAATGACTTTAAAAGGCATTCTCAATTTTATTCTGAATGGTGCACAACCCTGATGGAGACACCTGTTGTCTGCAGCTGCAGTCTTTGGCCGATGGCCCGACTTCTAGGTTAATTTGGTCTGGCTTCCCACATCTTAACCAAGTATGCCATCCAACCTCCCAGCAGTCTAAAGGGAACCTGGACTCAGGTCAAGCCCTCAGCAGTTTAGTAGTGGAAATCCTCACCGCTGCTCTTGACATGTTAAAAAGGCCATTTTCATCTATTGTCAAGAGAAAAGCAGGAGGAAAGGACTCTCTGTAGCAGTAAATAACTGTAAACATCCAGGTAGTAGAGGCTCTTTTGTGTTTCCTGGCCATGGCTGTTACCTTGTTATATCTGGCTTTTATGTTAATAATCAGGCACTCACCATCTATGCCAGCTTTTGTATGCGCAATCACTATTTTGTCGAGCTTGTTGAAATGGGGGCGAATCTCTAAAAAAGAGGAGGGGTATCTTTGCCCCTGTTACCTGAGGGGATTTTACCCCACCCTGCCCAATTTTCACCTACCTCTGTTTACTCGCAGTCCTCTCTGTATGTCACAACATTTACATGTCTTTCCTTTTGCTTCAATTTGTATGTGTTAGATTCACAGAAGAAGAAAAAAATTGCGGCATGGAAAAAAATTCCTAATAGAAGAGCAGTCCCCCTGCAACCGTGAAAACCCCTCTCCTGGCCAGCCAATGGCCATTCAAGGCAGAACAAACAAAAATCAAATGGGAGCTATGCTTTTAGCTTTTAATTCTAGCCCCAAAAGTTTCCAGCTGCTTCCATAATTATTACCTTTTAAAGAGTATGAAAATGGTGGGTTAATTCACACAGTGGCTTTCTCAATCTTTTTGTCTCTTTCTCTCTTACTCCCTGCCTCATTCTCTCCTTCCTCCACTCTCCACCCCAAACCAAAACAGGTAAGCTCTACAGTTAAATGAAGGCCTTTTTTTTAGTTGTAATTTGGTTTGAAAACCCTCTGGCCTGCCCAGATTATTCTTAGTCGGCTCTCCGTTTCCTGTCGGTAAGAAGGAGGTGCACCTTGTGCACAGGGAGAGGAACAATACGGCCTTGTCCCAGGTTCCTCTGACCCCCTGCTCTGCTTGTCAGTCTGTGATTGTCATGCAAGCCCCCCCTCTAGAAACAAAAGGCCTCGATGGGCTTTGTGGCCCACCAGGACCCCAGCATTGTTATTGAGTCCCCTGTGAGTATTTGCTCTTGAGTTTCTCAACCTTTAAGACCTTGATGCTGATGGTTTTGTTAATCTGACGTATAGTACTTAAGTACGTGATCTAGTTTGAGTTGTACCACCTAGTGGGGTTGATTTACATCAAAATTGATAAAAAGCCACAGTAAGAATAAGGTGCATTAATGAGGTTGGTGTACGATTCAGCTGAAGGGTGTGTATCTGGAATGCCCTGTAATTGTATTCGTTTGCTTACTATATATCATTGTGTATTTAAGGGGGTTTGGGGGTCAGTACATGTACATGGGGAGACATAGACTTCCGTTATTGTTAAATCTTGGGTGATGGATGGCTGTGGTCGCACATGATCCCAGCCCCTGCTGGAGAGGGCATGGAACAACTCGGCTTCATATTGTCCTTGTTCAGTGTGACAATGGGCCACTTGTGGGTCTGACACTCATCACCTGTTAGTCAGCCTCATTCGTATGAAAATGCTACCCTGCCACAGTTCCAGCACTGTAGGTGCTTTTTCCTTCGGGCCTGTATGTGTATTTAGACAATGGTGGTCATCACAAAGTGACACTTGTAATTGAGGGCTTTTCATATCAAGCAGAGGTCGTTGTCTTTCAGGAATAGAATACATTCAGCCGCCTACTGAAGTTATAGACAAACTAAATGTTACTAGATGAGTCTGACATGTTATTATTTCATATTTTTAGAATATAATTATGAAGGTATAGTTTAGTTAAAAATACAATAATATTAATGTAAAATGTATATTTATTTCATTGTATTTTTTTATTAATGCTATAAAAATGTATCTGAACAACCGTACCTAAACAAATAAGTAAATACAATGACAATAATAATATTTAATATTTTTAACAAAAATAAATAAATAATAATAATCATGATATTTTGACAGATTATTATTATTATTATTATTATTATTATTATTATTGCATATATTTGCTAGCTTGTGCTTCTTGAATTACAGGCCCCTTTATATGATTTTAAACTTTCTGTGTTTTTCATATCCACAAACTGCAAAACAACAACCAAAAAACAAACCTGTGACCGCCATAATTCAAGTTATTCAAGCAAAACTTACGGTATTATGCATTATAACATCTTACTTTATATTTTTGTAGATATTTAGTAAATCTATGCAATGATGATGTTTAGTATCATCTTCTAGGTCTCAAAGGGGTCTGAAAGTCTTGCGGCTTTCATAAAAGGAAACATCTGCTTGTAATAGTGGTCCTGCTCCAGCGAGGCTGAGGGGAGTTAAGCTGGCTGAAGTAACTGACAGCTTCCCTGGCCCTGTTGTGCCTGGCAGATGTGGAGGTGTCACAGTAGTGATGAATTGTTTACACTCACCTGTCTGCCACGTCCTTCAGCGTCGGGGGGATAGGCCCAGGCGACGGGAAAGGGGTGGCGGCACTGCCACAGGGTCAACAATATCTTCAGGTGCGTGTATGAACAACTGCGGCAAACGTGTCAAACATGGATGTTCACACAGCAACATTCACAGGTGTGGTGATTTTCAGCAAGGGCAGGTGTTTGCTATGTTTTGTATATATGCTTGGTGTGTGTCTGCTTCGTCTCAGTGTTGCCGGTGAGCACTGAATGGCTCGTGTCCTACGGCGTAATTAAATTCTTTTGTGAAGATGGAAGTGTTTTTGCAAATGGAGTGTATTTTGCACAACTTTTCATATTCCTGCTGAGAAAATTAGCATGCTAATGAGCATGTTGTTTACTCAAAAATGTGAGGGAGATTTTTGTTCTCTTTTATTTCTCCCCGCTCATACAATATTAAAAAAATAAACCACAAAAAGAGAAATAAAATATTCAACTGCGATTGCATGACAGCTAGCGAGCACGCATGGACCCACAGTGTGCTCCACGGCAGAGTGACTAAACGTAGCCGTTAAGCTGTCCAGTGCGAGCATGCATCTATGAGTAATACAGTAATATACCATGACAAAAAAAAAAAATGTGAACAACAGTATTCATTTTGACAGACAGCTCAATTAAGATGACGTCCGCTTGATTAGAATCTCTCCCAAACCCATATTTACTTGATTCTGGTTTGTCATATCACGACGGCCTGATCGTACAGCGAGCGATGACAACCATCATGTTTTAATCCGCTGCATCACTCCAGAGTCATACACTATTCCATTTTAACTGCTTCTGCCTGGGCTATTCTCCCCATTGTTGATTTATTCATTATTAACAACCGTTCCCCCCTTTCAGATCAATGTTGCAAAGCGGCCCCCTGAAAATGTGGACGGGAGCTCTCTTCAAAGTGGCCATGCTCGAGTATTCAGCCATCTGTGCTCAGACGCACAGCAGTATCTGCATTAAATAGCCCCCTTAGTAACAAGCCATGGAAAAGCTATCTGCTCCGTGATACGTTCAAACCTCATTGACTGTGAAGGGAGACGCATCAAAACTATTCTGTGTTGCTATGGCAATGGAGACCTCAATAAGTTAATCTTTGCCATTTTTTTCTCCTTTTTTGTGCCATTCTCAGTGGTAGTCAAACATGTGTGAGTGTGTGTTTGTGTGTGTGTGTGTGTTGCGCTATTCAGATGGCTTGTGGCCCCCCCCCATGCCAGTAGTTTCGTCACAAATCAATGTAGATGGTTCTGACAACAGGAAAAAGAGGGATAACCATAGTGGGATAGCTCTACGGTCACTGAATGACTGGCTATGTTTCGATTCGCATCTAGAAATGGTTCAATACAAATGGTACATGTTATTTTCAAGGGTTAGTTCGCCCAAAAATGAAAATTCATTAAAATTCAATTCATTACTCACCCTCATGCCGTTCCAGACCCATAAGACCTCTGTTCATCTTCGGAACACTAATGAAAATATTTGTTGAAATCCGATGGGCCAGAAAGACCCATTTCCTCTCTCAAGACCCATAAAAGGCACTAAAGATGTCGTTACAAAGTCCATCTCACTACAGTGGCTCTACAATCATTTTATGAAGGGACGAGAAGTTTTTGTGTGCAAAAAAAAATCGAAATAACGGCTTAAATAGTGATGGTCGATTTCAAAACACTTTTTCCTGATGCCTCGGAGCTTAATGAATCAGATTATCGTTTTATGAATCGTATCAAACCGGCAAACTGCTGAAATCATGTTCACGTGGCGATCTGATTCATAACGGTTCGAAGCTTCACAAAGCGGTGTTTTGAAATTGGCCATCACTACATTGTTAAGTTGTTATTTTGTTTGTTTGTTTTTTGCCCACAAAAACTATTCTCGTCACTTCATAAAATTATTGTAGAACCACTGTAGTGAGATGGGCTTTGTAACGACGTCTTTAGTGCCTTTTATGGGTCTTGAGAGAGGAAATATCATTGTGGGCAATGGAGGCCTTTCTGAGCCATCGGATTTCAACAAAAATATCTTCATTTGTGTTCCGAAGATGAACGGAGGTCTTACGGGTGTCGAACGACATGAGGGTAAGTCATTAATGACATAATTTTCATTTTTGGGTGAAGTAACCCTTTAAATACATTTTAAGTCTTATAAATGTGCTGATTAACAGTGCATCTTATGGTAGTGTAAATAGCATCTTTGAGCAGAATGACCGTAGGAATACAAATGCAGCTGTTTATGAGTGATGTACGGCGGAGTTTGATCAGATGTGCTTCGAGGAAAGTTTCCTTGGATCCGAACGCTACCAGGGTGAGCAGAGTGAAGTCATGAATGAATGGACGCACTCTTAGGGAATATCAATGCAGCGCTAGTCGTCTCAGGCCCTGAATGCCTGCTAGCGTGTGCTAATTCACAACATAGCTAAGAAAATGGGCTATCTGAAAACCTGAACCTCAAATTTCACATTTCATCCTTTTCAAAATGCATTCAAATGCCATCTGACTGCTGACAGTGATGAGGCTGTGATTTTAAATATCATAACTTGCTAATGCGCAGCTCGTGAAAGCTGGGATTTATTGCTTTTCGAATCATTCCGAGTGTTGTTAGCTGTCGTGATGTGTTGCGGCCTCTGTCGAACACAGCTGCGCTAATGTAATTCTGCTGAGATGAAAGGGACCGGCTGGGAAGTGTGGTTTACTGTTGCTGTGAAACACGGACAGAACGCAGCCAATTAGATCTGCTAAAGTGACATGATCAAGCAGAAATACTGTGTGTGGCTTTTTTAATGGCTGAAGTCGGCTCTGATGCCGGATCACTTTAATGGCTGCCATATGCCATGTTTGGTTTGGCTGGTTTCCCGCAAGATGTTGTGCTTGTGTTTTGCGGCTTTTAGGATTGTCAAGATTTCTCTCATGTCATGTTCAATGTTTCTCACTGCGGTTTGTGAATGTGGACGGACACCTCACGTGTCATTTTGACAAGCATACACCATACTTGAATGGATTTTCCCGACCGTTTTTTAAGAACAAAAGACTTTCAGCAGTGAAACAAAAAACATGATGTACATTAAAGAGAGTTTCCACTATTCTTATTTATCTTAAACACTTTAGTTCACCCCAAATTTGAAAGTTGTCATAATTTAATCACCCTCATGTTGTTTCAAAGCAGTATCGCTTTGTTTTCTCAACAAAAATAGATATATATTTTTGAAGAATGTCAGTGACCATTGACTTTCATAATGTGGACAAAAAACAAACACTTTCTTAAAATATCTTTTTATGTTCCATAGAAGAAATTAATTCATACATTTTTGGAACAACATGGAGGTCAATTATGACCACATTTTTATTTGGGGGTGAACTATCCTTTTTAATTCTTAAGAGACATATTGCACTCAAAAGGTCAGCACCACTCAAGTGTGTGTATTTGTTTTGTGCAATACGAGCAGACCCCCATTTCCAGTGTAAGTGCCAGGTAAAAATACATTTGATATTATGGCCCCTGCCTTTAGGGTTGGGGGTGGGGGGTTCATCAGCCCCCTTGCTCCATTGTGCCCTATTTAAAAGGGTTTGTCATGAATGTGAGAGAGCCTCTTTTCCCCTACTGCTCTCCCCTGGAAATGGAGATGTAATGACATTTGCAGCTAAAAGGAGCTCATTCACAGTTTGTACAGTTTAAGAATTCAAATGAAGTGTTTTCTCGTGCTGTATTGCCTGAAGGAGCAGGCAAGAGAGGAAAGCAGATTTCTGAGGATTACTTCTCCAGGTTCCCTTTGTTATGTTAAGAGTCTGTAGTAAATGGTGATGAGGGAAAAGTGAGGTAAAGTAAAGGTTTGTATGTTGGGGAGGGGGCACGTATCCTCCTCTGCAGGGCCTCAATGGCATGATAACAGTGATATTGGACACAGTTTACACACACACTGACACACAAATGTGTTGCAGTGAGGTTGTTCAAAGCCGCTGGCAGTGAAACACCTGTTTTCAGTGGAAGAACAGCTCCTGTCACCCCCTCTAGCCACTCTTTGGTTTGTTTTTAGTAAATAGAGACCTGTGAAGAGAAAGTGAGTGACATTTGGGAGAGCTTGAACTTTTAATTGTGCTTAATTTGTAAGATGTCACAACATCACGGTTGGCTAGAGTCTGCGCTGTAATGGGAAGCAGAAGAAATGATTCCTCTGTGAATGTAAATTTAAAATGCATATATATATATATATATATATATATATATATATATATATATATATATATATATATATATATATATATATATATATATATATATAAAATAGTCTTTTTATATACTAATATAAAGTTGTAAATAATGTGATTTATTCATTTATAATTAATATAAAATAAATGGGACTCTGGTCTTGCACAGGTATGTTTGTGGCAATAGCTAAGAATACATTGAATGGGTCAAAATTATCCATTTTTCTTTTCTGTCATTAGGATAATAAGGATATTAATATCATTAGGATATTAATTAAAGATCATGTTCCATGAAGATATTTTGTGAATTTCCTACTGTAAATATCTATATACAAAACATATTATTAGTAGTATATTGTCATATAATAAGCTGTATAAAAGCTTATTTATTCAGCTTTCAGATGATGTGTAAATCACAATTTCAAAAATTTTACCCTTGTGACTGGTTTGGTGGTCCAGGGTCACAAATAATAACTAATACAGACTGTGCCTTAAAATACTGTATTCATTTCCTACTGTGTGTAATATTTTCTGGATAATATTTCTTTATAAAATAAAACACAATAAGTTTTGAACAAATGGTATTCCTTGAATTGAATTTAGTAAATTTGGTAATCTTATAATGTACATTTTTATATCTACAGCATCACTTCCTCTCAGTCCGTATGACTTCCGAAATGCAGTGGGGATGTCTGAGTGCAGAATTATACACGCAGAAATGAACAGACAGACATTGTGTTCATCTTCAGAGTGCAGCTTGCGTTTCCACTGGCCTGTGTCTTGTAGCGTCCTCCATTCCTGCTCAGCTTAGAGTCTCTTCGAGGCGTCAGGCTGTAATTAACCATTCCCTTCCTTCTCTACTGCTGTTCTCTGAGCTAGATAGGCCCGGAGGTCTGCCACGTTACCCATCGATCTGCTTCAAGCAAATATATCCAGCTTTGTCATGATGAGCTGCTCTGAAGAAAATGGGTAGGAATGAGCATATATAGCAGAATTGTCTTTCTCTCACACATGTATATTTACGTGTGAGTGAAAATGCTCGGCTTCTACCTGATATGCTTGAGCTGTAAAGGTAAAGCCTTTATTATCTCGGCAGGCAGCAGAAGGTGTCACCTTCATCGGACTAGACACACATGCTACTCAAACCATGGGAGACAAGATCAGGGGCAAATTAATCGCCGAGATGCCAAGGTCAGTGTCGTGCCCCTGTGCGCGTGGGCTGGCCAAGGTGAGGACAGTTTCATACACACACAGACACCTCTATTCTTTCAGCCACCTCAATTGACTCATCTCACGTCTGTCATTCCATCATAGGGGCATCGGTACTGATGTGTGTGTTTATAAAGACTAGGTGTTGTCAGTTAGCTGTCATCTCAGAGAATAACAGATTAGGCCTTTTTGGTCTGCGCTGTTGCAAATACTTACCTCCCATGAAATGAGATCCAGGAACTCACTGTTTGTGGATGTAAATGTTTGTGTGTGTGTTTGTGTGTGTGTGTGTGTGTGTGTGTGTGTGTGTGTGTGTGTGTGTGTGTGTGTGTGTGTGTGTGTGTGTGTGTATGTGTGTGGTGGAAGGGCCGTTGCTAATGAGGGATGTTTTGAAAACATTTAAAGCCCTAATGATGCTGCTGCAAAAGCAAAGCCTCTTCCGGAGGCTGTGATTTAAGATGGTTAGAGGCTGTGGAAAAATTGTTTCACCCAATTTAAGTCTTGCGTTCCTGTTGTTAAAATATTGGGGTTAGAGGCTAACACAAAGATGAGGAGGTGAACTACCCTGCGGTATGTGCAGTGTGTGTATTTCTGAAAGTATGAAAGATTAATAAACCCTTGTTCAATAGCAACTTAGCGGATTCTCACTTCTCGGTTTCAAAAGCTCTTAATTGTCTGGATTTAGCAAGTTTAACACTTCCTGACTTGAGTGGCCTCGCCTGAATATCCTTGTATAACTAAACATGAATGGGGATAAAGGAAAGGCCTAGATGCAGAACAAACACACACACATGCATGCAAATATATCCAAAATCCATACTGACCAAATTAAACATGCCAAGAGAAAATTTCCCACCGAGAAAATGTAAGATGTTAGCTGTGCCTGGTTCTGTCCGCCAGCCAATTTTCCATCAGGAATCTCTCATTAGCAGATGTTTTTGGCCACAACACACACACACCTCAGTGTGATCTGGTGAACCCTAAATTTCACAAGCGCTTACCAGAGCAGACGAGTTAATGAAAGGAAATTACCTTTTCTGCCAATTCCCCCCTTCCATTCAGGTGCTTTTTACTTTACAATTTAAAATGACAGATACTTTTATTTTACACTAATTAAAGTGATGCATCTTTCCGACGTTTCACTATTTCCAGGAATTGTATGAGTCAGATATTAACTGCAGTCAGATGGTCTTATTTATCTCTTTTTTCCATGTTATCCAATTGCAGACTTGTCTGATCTGTCTAATTTCTTACAGTGAAATGTAATTTTGAATTTCACTCACAGGGATATCCATTTTTGAAATCATATTGAATCATTGACTTTGATTTATTTTTCACCATTCAAGCATTCATTTTCGACTAAAAATGCACTATGCTTTGTTAGTCATTTTGGAAGACGGCGATACAGGATGACGTTTATTTACACCGCTGTCATCTGTTCCCTGCTTAGCAACAAAGCCAATGATTTCCACATAAGAGCAGTGGGGAGACAGAGTGTAGAGAGGAGGATCGGGTAGACGGCCCCTCCAGAGCCCGCTGAAGTGAAGCTGTAGTTGGGTGTGTTGGCCGGTCTCGCCCGGCCGCCCCACAGCAGGTTTGAAGCCTCCTCTATCACAGCCTCCAATCAATAGAAGAGCTGCTCCCCCTGCTGCCTGTCTCATGCTACAACTTCCTCTTCCCTTACCCCATCCATTGGCACACATCATCATCCTTTCACATTTCCTCTTTTTATCCCTATTTCCTTTTCTCCATCTCTTTTTCTCTCTGCAGTGAAACAGTCAGGATGGTCCTGAAGATACTTGTTTGACATGAGCAGAGGTTTATCAAGGAGGCCTGTAAGGCTAGTGGCGAGACCGAAAAGCCACCTGGGAGGCCCGTTCCTACGGATGCAGCTGCTGTTTCCCAATCTCTGTAGCCCTGTGTTTGTGGGTTTACTCGTACTGATGTTGGCTTAATTCAATCTCCTGTTAGAAATGTTTCAGAGTGCCAACATAATAACTGTAATCACCTTGTCATCAAGTCCCGTTGAACTCAATCATCCGCCTCTGAAATGCACGATTCCCATGTTTGACATCCTACGGAGTACTCATGTTACTCTGTGTTCATCTAAACATGCTTGAGAGCTTTAAATTAATTTTTTTAGGCCTCTTCGCTGTGGTAGCACGTAGTCCATGTAATATTAAACGTGGTCAGTTGTCATACTCTTAATTTTACTTGATCAAAGCTTCAAATTAAGTTGCTCTCTGCTGGTAGGCTTTGTGTTCTGTACGTGTTGTGATTGTGTGAAAGGGACGTTTCTAAAGCCATCCATTAGAATTTTCCCAGAATTCCCTAGCAAACAGGGATGAAAAAAACTAATATGGTTCTAAAGGTCTTAAAAAGATATAAAGCGCACATTAACCTTTTCACAGTTTGACTTCACACTTTGTCTTGCGTGTCTGTTCACATTTTTACATGCACTTTAAAAGTAACAATTAGTCTTTTTGAAATTGTTTTTTTGCAGATCATACCAGTCAGATTTTTGTGAAGCTGGAAACCTAGCTTACCGGTATGTGATTGCTAAGGAGGCCCTAAGGGGACATGGACATTGACATATTCTGACACATAGAGGGAAAAATTTGAGATGGGAGGAAAAATAATAAGTCAATGCAGTTTTACAATGAGAGCGTTTTCTTGCTCTCAATGTAAATGTTTGCATTCCCCTGAGAAATGTTGCATTCGGTCGCAAACCTTTTTGTTCCCACGCAAACTCTTGTGTTCTTTGTGAGTGACCGCATAAAAACATTTGCAAAAGAACACAAAACCATTGCCAAATAATTGTTACTCCTATCTCATTTTATTCTCTTCACCATGTCCTTCAGGGGATAGTTTGCTAATGTGATGGTCTAGGTTTTTTTTTTTTTTGCCAGACATTTTTATTCAGCAACACACAGAAAAATAGGGTGTCAAAATTGAACCTTTAGGGGTACAACAGCTTTTGTGTCGCTGGGGCAGTACCTCTAAAAGGACATCTTTGTACCTTTTTTTACTCCTAAAAGGTGCATATTACTATGAACCTTTTTGTGTTAAAAATGGTACAAAGATGTCATTTTAAGGGTACTGCCCCAGCGACAAGCTGTTGTACCCCTAAAGGTTCAATTTTGACACCCTATTTTTCTGTGTGAAGGATACATAATTTGTTTTGAAGGTGACAGGAAAGACATTTGTTACAAAAGGTTTATATTAAAATAAATTGTTTTCCCCCCCAACTTTCTATTAATCAAAGAATCCTGAAAAAATGTCCCCAAAAATATGTTGAACTAATTGTGAACTATTTTCATCATTGACAATGAGAAATATTTCTCAGGCACCAATTCAGCATATTAAAATGATTTATAAAGGATCATGTGGCACTGAAGCTGCTGAAAATTAAGATTTGCCATCACAGGAATAAATTACATTTTACAGTATACTAAAATAGAAAACACTTATTAAAAATGTTACAATATTGCTGTAAGTTTGTTCAAATAAATACAGTTAATACCAGTATTAAGAGACGTCTTTCAAAAACAAAATCTTACCAACCCCATACTTTTTAATGACACTGTATACACTGTTAATCGGACTTGGTTGATTAGAGGTAATGCCTCATGTATTTCATCCTTCAAATACTAAATGATGCATTGTGTCATATGTTGTAGAGTGCTTGTTAATATACTGACTGATGAACTCATTGTGCCCGACAATGTTGGATCTTCTCCTAATCACTCTTTCCTTCTCTCAAACAGAAGCATCCTATCCAGTCCTTAGTCCATTGATTATACGCACCATAAGCCCCAAGAGGAAGCTTATTTGGGCCTGGCTACAGCGTGTGGGTGTGTAAGGAGCACAGGGTGGTCCTGTGGGCTAGAGAGGGCAACTAACTGGAGTAAACAGGACTCAGCAGGCTTAGTGTTTGTGTTTACTCTGCTGGAGAGGAGGCCATTAGAGCAAACAGCCAGCGTTTCTTCACATGTTGCTGAAAATCACCCCAACCTTCATTCACTCCTGTTTGGCACTACTAACACCCAGCCAGTGTGCCCAGATGGCCCCGCTTTCCAGATCTCTCACTGTTTCTGCCCTCTCTCCCCTCCCTCCCTGTGCCGTGGCGTCATTAAAAGTGTTGGTGAGCGGGAGGTGTAAAAACCGGGTGCCGAGAGAGGGAGCAGAAAACAATTTAGTGGCATTTAAAGATAAAGTCCTCCTCCTATTTACATGGCCTATCTATCTAATCCAATCTTCTGTGTCTGCATTTTTAATTTGCACATTCAAGCTAGCTTCAGAGAGAAACCTAGGCTTAATTAGTTTAGTTATCTCCCCTCATGAATGGATAAAGTTCCCACACTGCTGGTGTTTCAGATGAGGCCTAATTGGATTTTGAGGCCAAAAACAAAAGGAGAAATAAAAGAAACGAGAGTTAGATAACAGAGGGGAAGACTGAATTGATAAAGTGAAAGGGGGAGTGAACCGTTGTCACAGCTGAGGAGAGAGAAAAAACGTGGTCAAGATCCTTCTTTGAGGTCAAAACCAATGTAGGAGGGTCTATGACGCCTTTTTAGAAATATTTTAAAAGGTTAGTTCACCCAAAAATGAAAAGTCTGTCATTAATTACTCATCCTCATGTCATCCGACATCTTTAGAACACAAATGGAAGATATTTTTGTTGAAATCCAAAGCTCAGAAAGGCCTCCATTAGCAGCAATGACATTTCCTCTCTTAAGACCCATAAAAGGTACTAATTAAAAAGTCTATCTCATGTGTCATATCATCTCAAAATGTTTTTTTTGTGCGCAAAAAACCCCCCACTAAATAATAATCGTTTTTACTCAATAAGTTCTTGTCTTTTGTCTGGGCCTCTGACCTGAACTCACGAAGCACCAAGACATATGTGCGAGAATATTATGTTTCTCACAGTTTGGGCATCCAGGAAATGCACACTTAAGCACCCTTTTAAGCACAATGGCAAGACCTAAAGCACAATCAATGTAGATTTCAACACCTTAGATTCTGAGCATCTGCTTGTAAACAATGTTCCTCGCTTCTGCCAGTTCTACGTCATATTCTCGCACATCTTGTCATGGTGCTTCGTGAGTTTATGCCAGAGGCCCACACGGAAGACAAGAACTTATTGAGTAGAAACGTTATTTAGATTTTTATTTTTTGCCCACAAAAACTATTCTCATCTCTTCATTAAATTATTGTAGAGCCACTGTAGTGTGATGGACTTTTAACAACGTCTGCCTTTTATGGGTCTTGAGAGAGGAAATGACATTGGTGTCAATGGAGGCCTTTCTGAGCCATCGGATTTCAACTAAAATATCTTCATTTGTGTTCCGGAGGTGAACGGAGGTCTTGCGCTTGTCGAACGACATGAGGGTAAGTTATTCATTACAGAATTTACATTTTTGGGTGAACTAACCTTTTAAAAGAATAAAAAAACATTAAAACATTTAGAAATGTACTCTGTTTCAAGCAGTTTAAACTTTTAAGAAAAGAAAAAAAAATTGTAATAAAAATAGTTTTATTTTAATGTGGTTACCATCAAGTATAAATTTAAAATATATGCGATTGAGCAAGTAGGTATTTAATATTTTTCAAGATAAATAAATATTCATCATAAATATTTATGTCTCTCTCTGCATGATATTTTATGACGAACATACCATATTTGAATATATATATATAATAATATTTATAATTTTTATATCCCTGCAAGAAGAAGAAGAATTTCATTCTTTAAATAGGATTTTTCTCCCCCTTAATTATCAGGACTTAATTACTGTATTATCTTGACACTTTTGCCTTCATGCACCCCTTAAATATCAAATTGTATTTTATTCAGAAAAAAATATGATCATCATTGAAGAAGTGTGATTGTATTTATGAATTGCTTGGTTACACTTTATTTAAAGGTGTCATTGTTACAGTGTAATTATATATTAAAGTACTGAGTAGGTTAGGGTAGGATTAGGGTTTGGTTTAGTTGCATGTAATTATGCATAATTTTACCTATTTGTACAATTGAAAGTACAAAATATGTAACACTGTAAAATAAAGTGTAACAATTATTTTTTAAATAAATAAAATTTAAAAAGCAGCTCTTTTTTTTTTTAAAGGAACTCTCTATTGCAGATGAAGATATACACTCTAAATCATTGCTGCAGTTTTGTCTAAAGTTCATTAGCACATCAGCTTGGGATGTTTTCTGTTTTATATACAACTGAAACCTTTTCCATTTTAAATTTAGAACACCCCCTCAAGACCCCCTCAGGGCTTTCAGTGCAATTTGCCAGAAACTGCGCATTTGAATATAAAATCCAGGCCTCAAGAAAAGTAAGCCCACATTCGGTTTTAAATCGCAACCAGTTTTTGCCAGCATCCCTTAATAAGACGGTTTCATTCAACTAGAGCATAAGTGTCTGCATGTTAAAAAAAAAAAAAATCATCATTCTTAAAGAGACAACTGAGCCTGAGTAAATCAATTATTGAACATTACCCTTCATTGTGATATCTGATTCGAACAAGGTCAAGGGAATTATTAATAACCTTCTGTTCTCTTTCACAAGCACGTTTACAAATTAGCACTTCTCACAGGCCTGGGACCTGCTTTACGGAGCCGAGTTTTCTGAGCGGGCTGAAAGTGTGAAAGAGTTCCAGAGGGCAGAGCATTTGGAGAAGTCTAGATAATGAGATTCTTTTGTTAATGCCATTGAACTCGATTCAATTAGTGAAAAGGGCCCATGTTTGTGATATAGCGTGCACACTATACATGTGTCTGTATGTAATTGACTTTGTAAGCCCTCAAGGAACAAACTTTTAGCATGTCAAGCACAAATGGAGGGCTGATAATGTTTGCCTTTTTTTCTGTTTCTGTTTTTTTCTTTAGCCAAGTGAGCTGTTTTGGGGCTGATCTTGTGTGTGCTTGTGTGATGTATAGATTAATTAAATAAGCATATTGATTCCTGTTCTGGCAACACAGAGTGTGGGGTTTTAATTAGCCCACGCTTGAGTGTGTTACAATTCCTGTCTTATCTGTGTGGAACCAAGTGGAACTGAATGCATGAGGGCTGCTCATCAACTCAAAATTTCCAATAACCTTTTTTTTGTTGTTGTTTGTTTTTGTCCGATCCAAAACCCAAACTTTATTGTATGTAAGTATATGCAAGACTTCTACTGCTAATACTTTGAATGCAAATATTTGTGCCTAGCCATATTATAGAAAAAAAGGGGGGAAAAAACATGTAAAATGAATACATAAAAAAAATTGTGGCAACTTAAAAACAAAATGTTTAAGCAGACCCACAGTATAAAATATAGCAGCAGATCCTTAAGTTGCGAGGTGGGACCTCCATGGATCGAAATTGTTTGTTCAGCACATCCCACTGATCCTCGATTGGATTGAGATCTGGGGAATTTGGAGGCCAAGCCAACACCACAAACTCGTGCTCCTCAAACCATTCCTGAACAATCTTTGCTTTGTGGCAGGGCCCATTATCCTGCTGAAAAAGACCAAAGCCACCAGTGAATACTGTTTACATGAAAGGGTGTACATGATCTGCAACAATCCTTAGGTAGGGAGTACGTGTCAAAGTAACATCCATATGGATGACAGGACCCAAGATTTTTCAGCAGAAAAATATCCAAAGCATCCTCCACATCCCATAGTGCATCCCGGTGCCATGTGTTTCGCAGGTAAGAAAAGCACACGCACTCTGCCATCCAGGTGATGTAAAAGAAAACGTGTTCCATCAATCCACACAACAAACTGCGATGCATTGTATTCTGACACCTTTATGACAACCAGCATTAAGTTCTTGAGCAATTTGAGCTACAGTAGCTCGTCTATTTGATCGGACCACACAGGCCAGCCTTTGCTCCCCTTCTGCATCAATGAGCCTTGGCCGCCCATGACCCTGTCGCCGGTTCACTGCTGTAACTTCCCTGGATCACTTTTGATAGATACTGACCACTGCAGACCAGAAACACCCCACACGATCTGCAGTTTTGGATATGCTCTTACCATCGTCTAGCCATCACAATTTAGCCCTTGTCAAACTCGCTCAAATCCTAATGCCTGCCCATTTTTCCTGCTTGTAACATATCAACTTTGAAGACAAAATGCTGCCTAACAGATGCTGTGATGAAGAGTTATTCACTTCACTGGTCATAATGTTATGCCTATATATATATATATATATATATATATATATATATATACACACACACACACAAAGATTACCCGTTCAGCTCTGCGCCCCCACATTTTGGTCCAAAATTGCATACGTCGAAATATGCTGCAGCGCTGAAGTGGTTAACAACAACTGGAACATGAATTTACTGAATTGCAAAAAGCTATAAACACTAAACATTCTTAAATGATCTCAGATTCTTACATGATATAAAGTGATCTGGGTTTCTTACATCTATATTGTGTTAGGTATTTAATGTCTCAAATGTGTCTTGTTCCTACAGCTTGTGATTTAATTTTTTTTGGGAGCCCTTCATCTCTCGCTTGGCAGCAGATAAGTGTTACGACACATTTTTTGTGCACATCCAAGATCCTTCTGTCCTGCCTAGTGATACCTCGATCTGGTCTCCCTCACCCATCTTGTTCTTCATACATTTTTCACCATGCTGTGATCAAAGCTCACCCCTGTATTTGTGTTCTGCTGTAATGGCCAAGGATGTAACATGAAAATCTACTTAAATATTACGATCCATTTTATATCAGGCCTAGTGTTGACATGGCTTGTTTTGCGTGGGTATTTTTTAACATGATGATTGATTTATTTTGTTTAGACGGGTAGGAAGTTGCAGGAATGTTTGGTGCTGTAGGCGTGTCAGTGGGTGATCCGCATTCATATGCCGTGCACTTGTCTCAATATTGCAGCCAGGCCATGCAGCTGTGTCACACTCATCTGTTTTTTTTTTTTTTTTTGCAAAGATAAATGTGAGCTCAAGACACTTTCACTTTTGAACACATTCTCTTTAGCAGTCAGTTAAATAAAATGTAATAAGTGTTCAGTTCTCTCCCTGAGCAGAAGCTGAGCAGAAATATCACAGAAGATTGACTGGAGAGGAGCAAGCATTGAGAGTGTCAAAAATAAGAAATGGCTTCTTTTTTTTAAAGCGCTGAATGGCAGTGCATATATGATATTAATTGATTCATAGGCTGAGACACTTTTTGGATGTATTTTTATGGCATTTCTTCTATCCGAGTACAATGTAGTTTTAAAGTCCTCATGAAATCAAAATAAGCTCAGTATGAATATGTTAAGCTAGTGTACTCCAAAACAATGACAATATTTGCATTTAGAAGAGATCCTTCAAAACTTAGTCTCTCACTTCCGCCAATGTGAATCAATGATTTTGTTGACATCACTGTGCACTTCAGCTTCTCATTAGATTTTCTGTCCAATCAAATGCTCTCTAAAATCAAAAGCATCCCACCCCCTACAATAGACGCTGAAGCTGTGGCTAAAATCGGTCACTTGTTCACACATTTACAATTCTACATGGTGAATGGCACACTATAGGGGATACGGAACAATTCAAATATGCTTCCAATTGGGCGAATGAAGTCTTGTTTTTTTTACGCTAGTATCAAGCAAAGTGATGCAGCGTGCACCAGTGTTGTAGTCGAGACCAGCTCATTCGAGTCCGAGTCGAGTCGGAGTTCAGAGAGGGTCGAGTCCGAGTCGAGTCCCAGTTCAGAGAGGGTCGAGTCCGAGTCGAGATCTATCTATCTATCTATCTATCTATCTATCTATCTATCTATCTATCTATCTATCTATCTATCTATCTATCTATCTATCTATCTATCTATCTATCTATCTATCTATCTATCTATCTATCTATCTATCTATCTATCTATCTATCTATCTATCTATCTATCTAGCCTAACTTTACAAAGCTGCTGTTTTTCTTTACCTGATCACCTGCTCCTCCTCTCCCTCTGCTGACTTTTACCCTGCTGGTATATTTACCTCGAATCTGTTATAAAAACATGTTAAGAGATTATACACCTCATAACGTTTTGAAATTTGTATATAAAAATTCATAAAATTCTAACATAGTAGATATTATAAAAAGAAAGAAATTAAGTATAGAAACCGCCAGTAGGCGACGATTCACTGTTTAAATGAGTGAGCCACTTAAATCGTTCATTCATCCAATTCGTTCAAAAGTCAGATTAATTTAGGAAGAAAACAAAAACTGATGTGAATACTTTTGTCATTGACAAATACAGACACTATTGAAAAATGAAATAGCAAAACAGGCTGCTTTGGTAACTTGTTATACTAATAGTTATAGCTAACATTGCAATGGATTAGCTAGCTAAATATATGTGTACTTAGCTATTACACAATATTCTCATACCTGATTCTTAGTAGGACTACATGCTTTATTTATTTTTTGCATCCCTCTCTGACCAGCAGTTAAACATAGTCCGCTGTGCAGAGCTTCTCTTCATTTTGGCGCTAACGTTTGCTCTCCCATTCAAACCACTCGCGTTTTGGTGAAAGTGCGACTCATTGGTTGGGCGTTACCAATCGAGGGGGAGTATTTTTTGTCCTTTTATTATGACAAACTCATATTTGATTAGGAACAAAATTATTGTTTCCAAACAAATGAATTCTACATATTTTTATTTTGCTCTACTGGGTTGTAACTGAGGGATTTGAATGGGATTTGGTTACATTACCCCCCATAAACTACGCCCCTGAGTCACGTGCAGTTGCGCTTAAGAAAACCACACATCATTGTAAGTGTCAAACATCAATAGTACCTTGAAATATTAACATAGAGTAATAATCATTAATATTTTGAACGGGACTCGAGTGGACTCCCTGAGTCCTGACATGTTCGAGTATGAGTCAATTCCGAGTCCAAATGGACACGAGTCCATGACGAGACCGAGACCAAGTCCAAGTCTCGAGTACAAATCACTGGCGTGCACAGTCTGCTCTTGTGCAGAGACACGATAGCACAGAGTGGCTTATATGAGTGATTCAGCGCATACCATAAAACATATTTGATTTCTGTACAGAATGTATTTTAAAAGCAACATGGAAGAGATTAGGAGAAACGGTTAGATAGGAGGAAACTGCGGCTTTACCGAGCTCAACGGCTCTGGACGAGCTGTGATACTAACAAAACTTTATTTGCGCTATTTTAAAAGTGAGAAGAGCTCTTGGATATGTCCTGCCCTGCCTTTCCTGTTTCCGTACGTCAACACATTGAATAATACTGGCTTTTTCAAGGCACTTCAGTGAACATTTAAGAAAATGAGGTTCTCTTTCTGTGTGGCCCAGCTTTTCTTCCTCCTGTTAGAGTGTCTCAAGTAGACTTGCCTTATCTTTCTGACATCGATTTCTCCTGCTGAACACATCTTACCAAGGCTTTACTGCCTTTTATGTTCCTTAATCCTGGGCTACTTTAGCATAATGCTAATGCACTAGTCTTCATAGTCGCTCTGGAGATCTTTGTGAAATCTTCCCTTGGTTTCCAACTACAGTGGACAAAATATATTTGGGGGGACTTTGTTCTGACTGCTGTTCACTATGAAAAATTTCATGGGAGTTTAACAAATGAAAGCATTTTTTTTTTAAAGGGATTGAAAAAAGAAACTGTTGTTTTGGTATATAACTGAAACAGTGCAGCTTTCGAAATAAAAATATATTTTGTTTAAACTTTCAAATGTCATAATATATTACAAAATGTTTTTCAAGGTGTATTTAAAAAATAATTAAATATAATTTTAATTTAATTTTAAATTTAAATATATTTTGATATCCAAATACCTGTATATGAAAGGCAATGTAATTAAAACTTCTCAAAACTGTATTTATCTAAACATATTTTAAAATCTATATTAGCAAATATTACCTAATAATTTTTGTATGTTTTACTATATTTTTTATATTATTTACATATACAATAACATTTAAAAGGTTTGGGCCATTAAGATTTTTTTTTAACAACTACATATATATATAAGTATTACCTGAACACCAAATCAGGAAATTACATCATAGGAATACATTACATTTTAAAATATATATTTTATGCACTATGCAACTTTTCTGTCCGCTAGAGGGCGCCTATTCAAAACAAAGGTGTAGTTTGATGACCCCAAGTTTGTGCGCAGCTTCTTGGGACATGTGGTCTTCACCTCATAGCCGGTAGAAAATAGGAATGAAAATAAAATTGTAAACAATTGATATACCAATGTCATTTCCTCTCTCAAGACCTATAAAAAAGCACTAAAGACGTTGTTACAAAATCCATCTCACTACAGTGGCTCTACAATCATTTTATGAAGTGACGAGAATAGTTTTTGTGCACAAAAAAACGAAATAACGTCTTATATAGTGATGGGCCGATATCAATACAAAGTTTCAAACCGTTAACCGAATCAGCGTATTGACTCATGATTCGGATCGCGTGTCAAATTGCCAAACTGCTTAAATCATGTAACATTGGCGATCCGAATCAATAATCGATACACTGATTCATAATGGTTCGAAACTTTGTTTTGAAATCAGCCATCACTGTATGTCGTTATTTATTTATTATTTTTGCCCACAAAAACTATCCTCATCACTTCATAAAATTATTGTAGAACCACTTTAGTGAGATGGCTTTGTAACAACGTCTTTATAGTGCCGTTTATGGGTCTTGAGAGAGGAAATGGCATTGGTGTCAATGGAGGCCTTTCTGAGCCATCGGATTTCAACAAAAATATCTTCATTTGTGTTCCAAAGATAAACAGAGGTCTTACGGTTGTCGAAAGACATGAGGGTAAGTAATTATTGACAGAATTTTCATTTTTGGTTGAACTAACCCTTTAATGAGATTAACAACACAAGCCTCGCGAGCAGCGGGACTTTTATTATGACAGGACACCGTCTCAGGACACAGACATTTGGGATAATGTAGCTCTGTTTATCATATTAGATACATTTGAGTGTGTTGAAAATTATGTTACGTTACTCTGTGCGTTCACTCGGCAGTTGCTGACACTTGTCCACACTGCTAAGAGTAAAGCGTTTCTGCAGAATAAAACCAGAAACTGAGGGTAACGCAGATATGACGCAATTGACAGGCGACTCCCTCAGACGTCCAATCTCTTTCAATAAAATAGCACTTTTCTCACAATTTACAAATAGTTGAAAACATTTGGGATATTATAAGTATTCAACTAGTAAGTATTCAATTGGTGAGCATAAGAGACATCTTTCAAAAACATTACAAAATCGATACATTATTGTTTATTTATTTTGCCATGGAGAAGACATACGATATAGTGCATGATATGGACATTTTTTCGAATACAGTACTTTATGAACATTTCTGGTCACACTTAGATTAGGGTCCAGTTCACACTATTAACTAACTTAAAATTTTCCTCAATAAACTCCTAATTTTTTTAAAATTAATAGTTAGTAAGGTAGTGTAGTTTAGGTATTGGATAGGGTATTGGACAGGAATTGGGTAAGATCAAGGATGTAGAATATGGCATTATTAAAGGGTTAGTTCACCCAAAAATGAAATTGATGTCATTAATGACTCACCCTAATGTCGTTCCACACCCGTAAGACCTCCGTTCATCATCGGAACACAGTTTAAGATATTTTATGAAGAGTCATTAATCAAGATTCATTAATGACATAAATTTCATTTACCCTTTAAGTGCTTTATAAGTACTAATAAACAGCCAATATCCTAGTAATATGCGTGTTAATAAGCAACTAGTTCACAGCAACTATGAGAATTGGACACTAAACTAAAGTGTTATCACATTTTTATTGGAAAAAAAGGATGTCAGATCGGT
This sequence comes from Pseudorasbora parva, assembly GCF_024679245.1. Lineage (NCBI taxonomy): Eukaryota > Metazoa > Chordata > Actinopteri > Cypriniformes > Gobionidae > Pseudorasbora > Pseudorasbora parva. The sequence continues at coordinate 34,738,484 of NC_090176.1, forward strand.
TTGAATGGTGTTAAGAAGAATAAATCACAGCGGAAGTAAAACATTTTGGAAGAAGAATTACTTCTATAACTCAGAATACAACAATGAACATCCTTTTGTCGTACTTGATTGACAAGGCCTACCCAGATGGGTGTGCTAGCGCATCCAAGAGGTCAGTGTTTAATTGCATTATTTTAAAGCTTCCGCCACCCACTACTACTAAAGAGACACAATGACCACCCTGTCACGTCTGCTACTCCAAACACACACTCATCTAAATTGCATTAGAGTTCACTGAAAATAAGCACCCTATCTATTCATTGATGTCTATTGTCTCTTGACTTTCGGTTCAGACTCACATGATGCTTCTCAGTGGTTGAGTGAGCAGGAACTGTCTTTTCTCCCAGAAAATCTCTCAAAAAGCTTTTTAATTACGACAAGCCGTGTTGGCATCCATACATCCTGAACTACCCATCCCGATGTCTTCACTTTATCCCTCAGAATGTCCCGATAATGACCCGTGTGGTATGTCTTTCTTTCTTTATTCATTTTAGCTCCTCAGTGGCTTTTTGTTTTGTCCTTTCCAATAGCCTGTGCCAAGCTTTTGCTCATTAGAGAGTTTGGTGAAGTGTGGCAGGGTCCATTCAAGCCCTCCAGCTGTAGAGTCTTTCACCTATTCCCTGAAAGAATTTAAGGTTGCTCTGCTGGTCGGTCTGTTTATCTGGCAGACACTGGAGGGACAAACAGAGAGACCTCTTCCCATTCTCCCCACGGCTCCGGTCCCAGTCGCACCTGTTCGCCGTGCTAGTGTCCACGTAAAAAGCCAACTCATTAGAGCCTGAGGCCATTGTGGGGCATCTTTTAGGAGGAGGTGAAGTGGAAAGGTCCAGACTGCTGTGGGCAGCAGGAACCCGAACCTCCATTCTGCGCTTGCACAGAGGAGCAGGCGTGACCCAGAGCCAGGACAGTTATTAATCGCTGCTGCAACCTGTGCTAATTGCTGCGTTATTTACTGCACTGTTGCTCCTGCACTTGTGCACAATGATCTTTTATGTGGGGAAATTGTGGCTTTGTGAGTGATTGACTGATGCAGCTGTGAATGGAGGCCTGATTTGTTTCCATTTTGGCTATTTTGAGCATGTACATGGCATACAAAAGATCCAGTCAGCCTCGATTGTGTATATCAATTGTCATTGTATAAGTGACCCAGGGATTGTTGTAACTAACTGGATTAAGCCTGGCTGCCTTTGCTGTAGCTAAACAGGTCACGCTTCATGTGTGGCATTACGGCTACGCTGTGTGTCATTCTGCGTCGCTTTTACCCGCTCCCTGACCCCCTGAACTCCCTTCAGGGACAGACCCCTGAGCAAACTGACCCTCTTTGGTCGGCACTGGCCAGGTGGCTCCTGACAAGCTCTGACAAAAACAGGAAGCATACCTCTGGACACGGCAAGCCCCAGTGGGGCTGTCTGATTGGCTGCTGACTCAGCGCTGCTGCCCAGGAAGTCCTGACCCAGGAAGTGTCCAGGGACTTGGACAAGATGGCTGAATAAATAATGTGTGTGGAAGCAATGTTAGAAGCAATGAATCAACAGGTTTGGTTGATACTCAGACATGTGTGGAGATATTCGGCTATTAATCTTAGTTTTTTTTTTTGATGGCGATGATGTTACATTAAAAGAACACATGGGATGTCAAAACAAGCCACCTATGCCCTAATTTTTTCTGTACAACCAAATATTTGTAAAATACTTATTGTTATATACTACTGTTCTCTAAAAAAGTAAGACTTTTTTTATTTATATTTTTATTTTGAACCACAGCATAGCTTAGTGTGGCATTGGCATTATTCCAACAACACTGACAAATGTTCAATCTTATTTAGAAAAATAATAATAAATAATATAAACAAAAATAGAAGGATGTTAGAAGGATTGATCAAAAGTGACAGCAAATAATTTTAATTGTTACAAAAAATCCTGTTTCAAATAAATGTTTTTTTTAAACTTCTATTCATCAAAATGTATCACAGTTTACACAAATATTTTAAGCAGCACATTGATAATGCATTTTATGTGTTTATACACATTGATCAGGCATAACATTATGACCACTGGTGAATAACATTATTATCTCTTCTTATTGATTATCACTTCATCACGGCACCTGTTAGTGGGTGGGATACATTAGGCAGCAAGTAAACATTTTGTCCTCAAAGTTGATGTGTTAGAAGCAGGAAAAATAGGCAAGCGTAAGGATTTGAGGGCCAAATTGTTTTGACTGGATCAGAGAATCTCCCAAACCTGTGTTCCTGGTCTGCAGTGGTCAGTATCTATCAAAAGTGGTCCAAGGAAGGAACAGTGGTGAACTGGCGACATGGTCATGGTTGGCAAAAAATTGCAAAAAATTGTTAAGGAATGGTTTGAGGTGTTGACTTGGCCTCCAAATTCCCCAGATCTCAATCCAATCGCAGATCTGTGGGATGTGCTAAACAAACAATTGTGATCCATGGAGGTCACACCTCGCAACTTACAGGATTTAAAGGGATCTGCTGCTAACATCTTGATGCCAGATACCACAGCACATATTCAGGGTCCAGTGGAGGACAAGCCTCGACGGGTCAGGGCTGTTTAGGCAACAAAAAGGGAACCAACACAATAGTAGGATATATTGGTCATATGGTCATTGGTCACAATGTTGTGCCTGGTACATATATATATATATATATATATATATATATATATATATATATATATATATATGAGGCATCAATTATGATGGAAAATACACCCGATCTTACAATCAAAACAAGTTCAGTGATGTTTCATTCCTGTTGTGAAAGGTTAGTAAATTAGTTCATTCACCAAATATATTAGACCAAATAGAATATATGTAAATGATGGAAAAAAAGCAAATTAATAATCACATAAAATAAGGCATAAAAAGGATCAAACATGAAAAGATTTATAAAGATGAAAAATGTATCAAATAATTTACCAAAAGACAAATAAAAAAAATACAATTTAATATAAAAGAGTTAACATTTTGTTACACAATCACGCACACATGCACGCGTACACGCACACGTTGTGTTTTTAGTTTAGAGAAGCACTATAATGAACTAACACAAGGCCATGTTATATCTGATTACTGCATGCCTTTCACCCATTTAAAAGTGCAATTTCTATTCAACAGGTAAGGAAATATTATCTTTAAACACTGCACTTGATTCTATTAATAATGTTTTTTTTCTTTTTTCTTTTTTCTTTGTGCAATGTTGCTAGAGCCTCAGAAAGAGAACCTCTGCCTCCTGTGGAGTTTGTGTGTGTGTGTGTGTTTATTTTTATTTTTATTTGTGTGTGTGTGTGTGTGTGTGTGTGTGTGTGTGTGTGTGTGTGTGTGTGTGTGTATGTGTGTGTATGTTGTGGTCAGGACTGTGGTTTAAAGTGGAGTTTGTAGGTTTGACAGATGAGATGGCTACAGAAGGAAGGCACTGCGGTGTGAGGTGGTAAGGCTGAGGGTTGAGAGCAGATGACCTTCACTTCTCTGAGGGAGAGAGAGAACAGTTCAAAGGTGCAAAGGTCATTGTCTTCCACTTCTCTCATTCCATTCCCTCCCTCAAAACCTCTTGCCATCTTCTACTTCTCTTTCTACTCCTTTCACAGAAAGTGACACCTGCTGAGCATCTTGGGCCCCATTGCACAAATTTATGTTGATGTCAGCAATGAAAACAGCACCACATCTCCAAATATTTGTAGAACAGCAGTCCGTCCATTTTCTCTCTTTCTTCTACACCTCTCTCTTTCCCACTTTCTTATTCTCTTCAATCTCTTCCTCTTTTATTTTGTTTTTTATTGATTTATTTTTCTAAAGCCCCAGCCTGGGACTATGTGGCTTTCACACATAATGTGAAATGTTGTTTCTGTGGAGATTATTAACACACGTTTGTAAAAGTCTTTTCTCTGGGTGGGATCAGAGCTGAAAGGGTGGGATAAAATTGCATTCCTCCATTTCACATCTGTATTTTACTTGGCTAAAAATGTGTGTAAAATAAAAAATTAAAGATTTAGTGTTGTCCACAAAGTTATAGCCTATTGTCTAAAGGTGAACAGCAATGTGAAAAATAGAAAATATTGTCATCATTTACTCACCCTCATGTTGTTCCAGACATCTTACAAAACACAAACACAAAAGATGATATTTTGAAGAATATTGACGGAAACATTGGCTTCCATAGTATTTTTTCTTTTACCAACGCTCTAAATATCATATTTTGTGAGTAAGTGTAGGCTATCACAAAAGTATTTTGTATCACTTTAATATTTTCCATTTTTGGCCGAACTATCCCTTTAAAATAAAATATTTATTAACTCTAATATTATTCACAATCAGGACTGACCAACACAAATGACTACTACAGCCACATATCCTAATATAGCGCCACCTTTTGAAAGGAGGCAATTTTCTAATTTCAACTAAGGTAGTTTGTTTTTACATGTTTTTTCACGACTCGTACGGAAGCCCTGAACGGCCATGTAAAATATATTTTTTTATGTGGTGTAGAAAACATTCATAAGGATTTAAAACATAATAATAAATCAACTCGATTTCAAGGATTCCACCAGTAGGAGGCACTTGTTTACGTAAACGATGACGTACATCTGTGTAAACCGTCTCGGAGGGTAGTTAGCGAGGGGAAAAATACAAATTTGAATTAAACGCAGCAACGCAACGGTCTATATAACGTGCCTCTTATATGTGTCTTACATGTCGCGAATTTTGAATTAGCGATGACGTTTCACTAATGATTATTAATCACTCTTTTGAGTTTCTTTTAGCATGGGAGTCTCGTTTCTTAGGCAGCACACTCTTGTGCAGCATATTGATGAGCGAGCGCCGAGCGGCTTGTTCATTACATAGAACAGAAATAGTCACTTTATGACACAAAAAACAAAAGTAATCAAATAATGTATACCAAGCCTGCAAAACCAGCCTATCGTTTGCCATATGGTGATATTTATCAAGTTCAATACAGATGCATTTGCTTATGAAAGACCCGACCTGTACAGGTAACGTTATACAGAACACATGCAATCAGAACACTAACACTACACGAAAGCATTTTAAGTATCAAAACGTCCATGGCATTACTGTTTTTGGACATATAAACATGGTATACAATAGCAGCCTTGACAGCATCACTTACCTACGCAGTAGGGTACCTTATATTTATTTTCTTCTTCGTTGTACTCATTTTATTTGCATGCATTTTGCTTGCCAATTTGTAACTTGCTTAGTTTTTTCTGTTTATGCCTATTTCTACATCCAAGCTTGGAATTTATAACCATGCATACCATCATGGCATTATTGTTATTGTATATTGTTCATAGATGTCCCATTTAATTTTATTTGATAATGTCTTGTATTGTGAATTAGTGATGCCACCTTTTTGAAATCTTCTAACCACATATGTTTTGATTGTGAGTTTGGTTTGCTGAGCATTTGGTTTGGCTTCAAGAACACGAATTGTGAGAACAAAACCCAACCAACTGCTCCTGGGTAGTAACAGTTTTAAAGGGTTAGTTCACCCAAAAATGAAAATTCTGTCATTAATTACGCATCCTCACGTTGCTCCAAACCCGTAAGACCTTCGCTCGTCTTCGGAACACAAATGAAGATACTTTTGATGAAATCTGAGAGCTCTCTGACCCCTCTTTAGACAGCTAGCCTATTTACCACTTTCAAGTTCCAGAAATTAGTAAAACATGGTAAAAAATTGTCCCATGTTACTACTACAGTGACTAGCTTATGCGGATTAGGTTGTAAAATAGTGCAAAATATGTTTTTACTACCTTTCTGGGCCTTGAAAGTATAAATTAAATAGATTTCTATGGACAGGTCAGAGAGCTCTCGAATTTCATAAAAAATCTTCATTTGTGTTTCGAAGATGAGCAAAGATCTTAGGTTTGGAACAACATGAGGGTGAGTAAATAATGAGAGAACTATCCCTTTAAACTACAAAAATAAATATTTGTAAGTAGTATTGTATTGCATTTTTTCATATATATATATATATATATATATATATATATATATATATATATATATATATATATATATATATATATATATATATATATATATATATATATATAATATGTGTGTGTGTGTGTGTGTGAATAAAAAATGCAATACAATACTAGTTACAAATACTTTTTTTGTTATTATATATAATATACACACACTGTAAAACCCAACAAGTTACGGTAACTCAAACCATTTGAGGAAACCGATTGCTTCAAACCAATTAAGTTTTAAAACCATTAAGTATGAGTACTGAAAACTCATATACATTGAGTTAAATTAACTCATATTTTAGTGTTGTTTAAGTGTTAAAACTTATATTTTAGTGTTGTGTTGATCAATTATTAAGAGTAAACTGAACTTAAAGATTTTAAGTTAATTTTATTAATTCAGTTTGAATTCAGGTAACAAATCTAACTAAGTCTTAACAACTACATGGTTACTTAAATGGTTTTAGGAAACAGATTGCGGCAAATGGTTTAAGTTCATCAAACTCAAAGTGATTAAGTTACATAAGACTAAGCACAAGCTAACATTGGTACAAAATGAAGACAGAACAGGAGGGTATTTTTAAGTAATTTATTGAAATATAACATTTACATCATAAATACAGTATGCCATATGTTCACAAATATAACTAGACAAAAAATATTAGACTTTTTCACCAAATAAAACAGCACAAACATGTTTAAAAAAGTCATAACATTTAAATAACAAAACATATAAAATAAAAAAATTATGTAAAAAGGTACGTTTCCTCAAAAAGCAAAAGCACTGTATGATCTTTAATGTACTCTAAGTGTATTGCACTGACCGAAGACTTGGCAGACATCACCACCTCATCTTTAAAGACAATCAAAGCATCCAGTGGGTTTAAAGGTAACGTTCCCTCTTCCTCCTCGACAGTAAGGATGGTGACTGTTGGCTTCTGCACCTGGTCAAGCTCCTTTTTCTATATGCATTGGAAAAAAAGTTTGTATGACACCACATATAAAAATAACCCTTGTCAGGGCAGACACCATATTTCAATTTTCATAAATAAAAAAAACGTTGTTATAAGGAACGGATTATTGTTGATTTAGTTGGGCGTGTGCTTATTTAAAACCCTGTAGTTCAATTTTGTAAAGATGTTAAGTTGTTTGTCAGCAAGGTTTAATTGGGGGAAAAACATTTTCAGGGGTGTATCAGCCGAATGTTCTAGACCTTGAATTGAATGACGAATTGAATTGAATTGAATTCAAGCGATAATGCACACATTGCAAAACATTTGTTTTTCATGTCAGTATGTCATAAATAGAAAGAGGCCACAGTTTACTGTCAAAGATTTGTCGCTCACATCACGCCGCATCCAGTGTAGACAACATAACGGACTATAAGGGGCTCTTTTGTCCTGTCGCGCTGCTCACATCCGGTGTAGACAAGGTGAAACAAGACAGATTTGATTATAAAATTTTAAATGGATAATGGCAAGACATCCTTGGTGTAAATTACGTTCTTCTTTCAGATTAATATAATCAGAGCGGTATTAATAAATGTCCTGGTTAATCCAAGCATTATAATGGCAGTAAATGGCTGTCCAAAATTTGAAGCCAAAAAAGTGCATCTATTCATTATAAAAGTAATCCACATGACTCTGGAGGGTTAATAAAGTACTTCCGAAGTGAATCGATGGGTTTATATGAGAAAAATATCCATATTTAACTCGTTATAAAATAAGAAAATAACTAGTTTCCGGCGCAACGATGACGTCGGATATAACGTAAAAAAGCATAACAGCCACGGCGTTGACGGCGGACGCAGCGTAAAAAACATAAATGATGTGACGATGATGTCGGGCGTTGCACAAGCGTTTTGAATCACGAGAGGATATTTTTCTTACACAAACCCATCGATTTAATTCAGAAGGCCTTTATTATTCCCCCGGAGCCGTGTGGAGCACTTTTAAAATGGATGGATGCACTTTTTTGGGCTACAAATTTTGGGCTGCCATTCACTGCCATTATAAAGCTTGGACGAGCCAGGACATGTATTAATATAACTCTGATTGTATTCGTCTGAAAGAAGAATGTCATTTACACCAAGGAGGACTTGAGGGGGGGAGTAAATCAGGGTGAACGATTCCTTTAAGCTTGAGCTGAGATTGGTTTATTATGTGTCAAATAAGCTTTTGCTGTGCTCAATGTATATGCTAATGAAAGCCTAAATTAAACGTTTTGAAGACTAGATTTTCAATGGACAGATTAATAAAATTCTTATGTGTTTGGAACAATATGAGGATTGGTAATTTATGAATCATGACTGAATTTGTATTGGCAAGTGGACTATACATTTAAGACAACTTGAATGATCAACTATCAGTCACTGTAACCACACCATGCATTTATGCTGGTGGCAGCTGAAAGGTTAACATGTTGCTAAATAAATGTAATGTAGTTTTGACATGTGTCCTACCTTGTGTCTTGAAAAATCTCCTAACTCTTCCTTTTAAATAGTAACAGACCTGCCAGGATCGTAGTTTTTTTTATGATTCATGACAAGACTTCTTTCAACCACTGCAAATCTAGCATTGCCAATTACCTTACACCTTTACAAACCCAAGGCAACTTCAGGATAACTGCCAGTGAAAATATAACACACGAAATGTTTCTGTTTATATTAGGAAAGCCGACTATAACAACAACTTTCAAGACTTGACCAGTATTCTCCTGAAGCAATACAACATGACTTTGAATGATAGACAGACTGGACTTTGGACTTTAAGCCTTTTAAAAAAATCATATTGCTTCAGAAGACTTACAAGTTGTGCTAAAAGACATTTATGGTCATAATTACGTTTGCAAAAATAGCAATTCATTCAAAAATTAAAATTGAAGAACAAACTTATATTTGTATGAACATTATGTAACTGTTCATAACGTTATCATTTGCATTTTGCACAGTAACGTTACAAAATTCCATTGATTTGTTCAATGTTAATTCTAACTTACTTACTCATAGAATTGTAGCCACGTTGCTGCCATTGCACCTTCGTCTTTGCTCTGAAAAGATTTAAAACAATGTGTTAGTGTGAGTTTCAAATGAGAAAACGTCATGAGAAACAAATAACAGTTTAAAATTTTATCTAACGTTAGCAGGGGCGTAGCCATCTTTTCAGAAGTGAGGGGGACAGAAATGTCGTAATACCATTTTTTTTTTTTTTTTTGGACCAATATAATTTATCGCATCTCTTGCTTTTAATTGGGCAAGATATCAAATACACTGCTGAACAATAACCAATAATTAATATCTATAATATTATTCTCCTATTCTCCTTTTTTTTGTGTGCCAATTTTATGATTGGTTTATATACTACAAACACTTCTGCATTAAGACTCCATAGATTTTATGCAATGTAAATATATATATATATATTCTGATGTAACTCATCTGTTCTCTATGTGAATATATAGTCAAATGTAATTTATTCCTGTGATCAAAGCTGAATTTATCATCATTACTCCAGTCTTCAGTGATCCTTCACTAATCATTCCCATATGAGGATCTGATGATCAACACACATTTAGGATTATTATCAGTTGTGCTGCCCATGGTGATGCTTAATTTTCTAAACATTTGTGGTAAAATTAAAAGAGAGAAATTAATACTTTTATTGATCAGACATGCATTAAATTGATCACAAGTGATATTTTTAATATTACAAATTAGATAATTTATTTAATAAATGCAAATAAATGCTGTCCATTGAACTTTCTATTCATTAAAGAATCCTGAAAAATAACATGTAGGCTATCATGGTTTCCACAACATTTTGGGAACTGTTTTCAACACAGATAATAATCATAAATGTTTCTTGATTATGAAATCCTCATCTGAGAATGATTAGTGACGGATCATGTGACACTGAAGACTGGAGTAATGATGATAAATTCAGCTTTGATCACAGGAATAAATTACTATATATTCACATAGGGAAAAAAAGCGGTTTTAATTTGTAATAATGTTCAAAATATTACTGTTTTAACTATTTTCGATTACATAAATGCAGCCGTGGTGAGCAGAATACTAAACATTAAAAAAGCTGCATTATTCATGATACTTTATTGTCAATAAATAGGCTACATTGAGATGACTTAAAAAACACACATAAAGCATATATTGTCGCACTCGTCTGATTGTCGTCGTCACGTTTCATCACTCATAACGATTGTTCTCCTTCAGCTGCAGCTCCAGCTTGACAGGGTATTACGAACCCACTTTTGGACTTTCTGTGAGAGCGCACTCCTCATATTAAGATTCGGAAAAAATTACAGGTCATGTATAGATAATTTTTTGTCTCTGAATTTAAATCTTGATGTATTTACATTGGTTTCTATGTAAATACACTTGCCCCTGACCTCAAGAAGCGCGCTATCAACCGAGTTTAGAGAAGGCTGTCGTTAGCGTCTCTGTTAACTTGTCCGCCCCCACACAGAGTAACACCGGTTCGAATCCCGCTCGGAGCGGGTCGACTAGGATCGGTGAGACCCAGTAAAAGTGCGGGGGACGAAAATACATTTTATTAAAAGTGAGGGGGACACGTCCCCCCCGTCCCCCGCGTAATCTACGCCCATGAAACAGGATCTAAAATGCTCCTCAAGTCACTTTGTTCACCCCGGAGCTTCAGCTGCTTTAGTCAAATTAACTAGCATCACATATGATAGAGGAAACTCGAATTCGATTAACAATACATTTAAAACGGTTGTAATATAAGGAATGCGTGAGTTTGCATTAACGTTACCTTTTGCTTTAACATAGTTACCGTCACTGTGGCACGAGAGACGTGGAAAGATGGCCAGCTGTCTTTAAAGCCAGCGTGTATCTGTCCGACTGTGAGAAAGCACAAACATATATTTTTTAATTCCCCGCTGACAAACTGCAGTGTAAAACAGCATAATTAACTCCAAACGTGTACATTACCGTTGATAACACTGGTGCAATAGCGCATTTGCTCCTAATGTTAGATTGTTTGCTGGCTAACTTTACACACAACATTACTGAGCTGGTTAATCTTCGGATAAACATAAAAGAGGTACGAAAATAACACTGAAAACGTTCAAACATGAGCGAAATATGAATAAATAAGTTTGAAACGCTTACCTTTTGTTTTTCTTGACTGTAGCGCGAGCCGTCCTGCTGTGACTGGACTGAAGGAGGGAAAATGGCGCGGTTTTTGTTACCTCGGAAACTCACTGGGATGATACTTTGACATGACTAAATGTAATGACTTTAAAAGAGCTTAATGTAAGACTGTAGGCTTAATATGAGGTAGATTAATGTATATACTATTGTTTATTTATTTATTTTATCAGCTTTTAGTTATTTAATTGGCCATAGATGTAAAATACTAGATTAAATAAATATCTGTAACTTAAACCATTAGAGTTAAAAAGTTTTAGTAACTTATTTAGATTGAGGTTTGCTTTCAATAATACATTTTTGAGTTAACATCACACATATTTGTTAAGTTGAATTAACTTTTTTGGTAACATTAAGTAAAATGAACTTATTTCATTTAGTGAATTTCACTGTTAGGTTTTACAGTGCACTCACCTAAAGGAATATTAGGATCACCTGTTCAATTTCTCATTAATGCAATTATCTAATCAACCAATCACCTGGCAGTTGCTTCAGTGCATTTAGGGGTGCGGTCCTGGTCAAGACAATCTCCTGAACTCCAAACTGAATGTCAGAATGGGAAAGAAAGGTGATTTAAGCAATTTTGAGCGTGGCATGGTTGTTGGTGCCAGACGGGCCTGTCTGAGTATTTCACAATCTGCTCAGTTACTGGGATTTTCACACATAACAGTTTCTAGGGTTTACAAAGGATGGTGTGAAAAGGGAAAAACATCAAGTATGCGGCAGTCCGGTGGGCGAAAATGCCATGTTAATGCTAGAGGTCAGAGGAGAATGGGCTGACTAATTCAAGCTGATAGAAGAGCAACTTTAACTGAAATAACCACTCATTACAACCGAGGTATGCAGCAAAGCATTTGTGAAGCCACAACACGCACAACCTTAAGGCGGATGGGCTACAACTAGGGTTGGGCATCGAGAACCGGTTCCAACTTGGAACCGTTTAAAAAATAACGATTCCATTGGAATCGTTTAGAAAATTTATTTTCGGTTCCGATCTTCGGTTCCAAGCGCGCAAGTTTTGGTTTCCATGGCCACCTGATTTCCGGTGCTTGCGCACCCGCTTGTTCATGGAAGCCCGGTAAGCGGCTCTGAAGTGTGGATTTATTTCACTTTTAAAAGCCTGGGTCGGCACAGTGCAACTAGTGTTGTCAAAAATATTGATACTGAAATATCTGAAAAGATACGATAGCCTGTTCAGCCTACACAATCCATCCCAGCTGCTCTCCTCTCTGACCGACAGCGAGTTGACACGCAGCCGCATATTCTCATTCAGCCGGTTAACCTCTGAACACGACGGACACGCGTTCTGCTGGACTTTTCCTACGACAGCGTGTTAGTGTTAGTGTGTGTGATCGGTCTGAATTTCGCGCGGGATTGCACATAATTCTACGAATCCCCGCAGATTTCGCTCTCACATCTGAGCCGTAATAAACCGTAATAAAGCCGCCCCTGACATACAAGTGCAAATATTCGCTTCTTTATCCAGCTTATTATTGGTCAAATACACTCAAACTAATTCTCAGTGCACATTTTGAACAGTATGTAAACACAGTCTGAAACAAGCAGTTCTTAAAAGGACAGCAGTCATTTGTTATTCAAAGTCAAACTACAAAAAGACAAACGATCACACTGCTCTTGACTGATCAACTTGTGTAACTTTAATGGTTTTATATGAAACTATTTAATTTTTTGCAAAAACATTATCCAATGTTATTTTAAATTTATTTAGCCACTTTGCGTTTTTTTATTCAGTTTCTTACCTGAATGTTAGACCTACCTGAAAAAATAAAGCTGTCTATTTCATTTATATCTTTTATTCTATTGTATTTATTTGTGCTATTTTTTGTAATATGTATCTTTGTTTATTAAATTTACCATTCAAAATCAAGCTTACTTGTGCTGTGTGTAAACTATTGCAACACAATTACCCCGTTGTAAAAATACATTGAGTTAACAAATATTTGTGAGATAATTTTAATAGTAATTGATCAATGTTTATATATGAGAAAAAGCTTAAAAGCTTTATCATATAAAGTGATCTCTTCAGAAGAAATGTTTGATTGCCTAGACTTTCAAAAGACAGACAAAAAAAAAATTATATAAAAAATATCTAATTGACAGTATGCAGCGTTTTCCCCCCATTGTATTGAAAATAGCATTGAATATCGATGTGACATGTTTTGACTCCACCCCTTAAAGAATCGGAATCGAGAATCGAAAAGAACCGGAATCGAAAGTAAGAATCGGAATCGGAATCAGAATCGTTCAAATCAAAACGATGCCCAACCCTAGCTACAACAGAAGAAGACACTGCAGGTACCACTCATCTCATCACTACAAATAGGAAAAAGTGGCTACAATTTGCATGAGCTCACCAAAATTGGACAGTTGAAGACTGGAAAAATGTTGCCTGGTCTGAATCTCGATTTCTGTTGAAAAATTCAGAGGGTAGAGTCAGAATTTTGCGTAAACAGTAGGGATGTTAACAGTGTTACCAAAGCTCCGAAGCTTGTGTAAAAAAAATGAAACGATTTTCACTTTTCGGTGAAGCTTTGTATCGATGCTTGATTCGTTCTATCAAAATCACATGACCTATGACATCCGAAGCTTCGTTTCACACACGCCTGTGTGACCGCTTCGTACTCTGATTTAAAAAGCGCAAAACGAGTGGTTAGAAGTTAGAACAGTTGTATTACGCTAGGTTTTTGTGTGTGTGTGTTTAGTCTACTTGCATTATTCTGTATCAAGTTTTATTTGTTTACAAACAGGAAAAATGTCCACATTCACATTACAAAATGTAGTTTCTAGGAGTATGCAATGAAACAGATTGTTTAACATATTGATTCATTCATTTATACATCTATCTATCCATACATTTTTATTTTTACTTATAAGACAATGGTTGCGAAACATTCTGCCACACAGCGCTTTCCCTCACTTTCACCAGAAGAGGTCCTCATCGAGCTCTGATTTAAAAAGCTTTGAGTAATGAACCTTTTTCTGATTCAATTGTGCTGAAAGCTTCACTGGTTCAAAAAAGCTTCACTTCGCCATTACTTGTAAACAGAATGAGAACATTGATCCATCATGCCTTGTTACCACTGTGCAGACTTCTGGTGGTGGTGTAATGGTGTGGGGGATGTTTTCTTGGTACACTTTAGGCCCTTTTGTGCCAATTAGGCATCGTTAAATGTCACAGACTACCTGAGCATTGTTTCTGACCATGTCCATCCCTTTAAGACCACCATGCAATGTGGGGGAGAGGACGCTGGCGTTGTCTGTTCGCCACTTCTCCACCCACAAATCATGTTACAGTTACAGTTGGATTTGGATTTTGTTTTGTTTTCTTTTGGCTGTGACTAGTCAAATGGTCAGGGCTGCAGTTGGGACTGTTGCTGATTGCTGGCAGCCACTGAGAGGACGTTGTTCGTCGTTTGCCATTTTCCACCTGCCTCTCTGATGTTTTTGTTTGGATTGTTGCGGTTTCTGTATTGAAGGACATTTCGTGTTGCTAGCTGTGGCTGCTCGCTGCGGCTGCTTGCTGGTGGTCTCCCTCGGGCTTGGGCTGCGTGGTGGCTGAGTTTGCCGGTTGATTGGCGGCTTTTTCACCGGCCCGGCATCATCGGCGTCCGGCATAATGTTGGGATGTTCCACATCTCGGCTGTGCCGCTGTTCCGTCTTGCGTTGCGGCCGTGGAACAGCTTGGACTTCTGCGCCGACCCCGATGTTTCCACAGAGGTGCCCTGAGAACTTGGTTTGCCTCCTGCATTGTGCTGCGGCGATCCCCTCCATCTGGTCTTCAGCTGTCATGCCTCGACAACGTCATCAGGACACTACCGAAATTGGGAATATGTAGCAACAGAGCCTCTAGCATTGGGAGAAATGTAAAACATGGAGTGGTCCCCAGTGTACTGCAGAGCTTACAGAGACTTCCACCATCAACACTGTTTTCTGTTCAGAAAAGCTTTTAACTGTTTTGTGTTCATTGATTGTTTGTATTATTCTATATTTTTTCTTGTTAATCTTTTTTTTCTCTCCCCCTTTTCCATTGTTGCACTTTGAGATTCTTCACAATGAAAAGTGCGTTATAAATAAAATATTATTATTATTATTATTTAATATGTACCCATCCTCTGATGGCTTTTTCCAGCAGGATAATGCACCATGTCACAATGTTATTCAAAGCTCTAATAATTTCAAATTGGTTCCTTGAACATGACAATGAGTTTGATTCAAAGGTGCTGAAAGCATTCTTTCGAAATGTTGGCCCATATTGATAGAATAGCTACTTACAGTTGATGGAGATTTGTGGGATGCACATCAGACACGCTTCTGGTGTGCAAAGAAAGAGAAAACGCCAGGCAGCCGCCACGCTGCTGACGCAACAGAAATGCTACGCTCACGCCACGCAAAATCGATAATTATGTTGTTTTTTATTATTACAATTAGGCCTGTATCTGCATTTATGTTATTTGTGTTAAAATGACATAAAATAAGCTTTTTTCTTTGTCTACTCTGTTCTGGTAACAGTTGTCGTCCACATTATAGAGACACTCGTGCTCCTGCCACAGCTGAATAAGTTTTTCTTCCATGGTGGAGTTCCAGTTTGTGATCTTGGTCTCCATTTCTTGTTTATTGATTTTCTTTGGCTTGTGATTTCCGGTTTCAGTAGCGATGCGTCATATGTGTTCTAAAATCGGCTCAAAATATCAAACATATTTGATATCCTCTGACTGACTGGATGGAATCAAAATCTGAAGCCTTTGTCTATGGCCATGATATACTACGATTTTTCATGGAATCTGTCGGCTCAAATCTGCAGACAGGCTCTGACTTTTGTCAACTAGCGTCATCTAGTTCAGAATGTAAATCAGGGTAAAATCGGGGCAAAAATCGTGTAGTGTATTCCAGCCTTAACTGAGCAGATTGTGAAATACTCAGACCGGCCCGTCTGACACCAACATCCATGCCACGCTCAAAATTGCTTAAATCACCTTTCTTTCCCATTCTGACATTCAGTTTGGAGTTCAGGAGATTGTCTTGACCAGGACCACACCCCTAAATGCACTGAAGCAACTGCCATGTGATTGGTTGATTAGATAATTGCATTAATGAGAAATTGAACAGATGTTCCTAATAATCCTTTAGGTGAGTTTTTATATGTATATGTGTGTATTTCATGTGTGTGTGTATATATATATATATATATATATATATATATATATATATATATATATATATATATATATATATATATATATATATATATATATATATATATATATATATATATATATATATATATATATATATTGTATTTCTGTGTGTGATATACCACACATCCTTGAGGGCAATGATAGGCCAAAAGCTGTGACATGTTTGAATACTCTTTAAACATGGTCTTTTGTTGTGTTTTGTGTTTAGATTTTCCCTGTGAAAACTTTATCACCATCACGCCTGTACCGTTGACTCGTGGGGAGCGACAGTGGTCAAAGATGTGGTTAACGGCTTAGCCCGTCGTTCCAAGCGCTTGGTCACACACTCCTCAAAGTAGCATCGCCTGAAGGGCACTGATAACACGCATCCTGTGCTCCTATTGGCTGATGTCCAGAGAGCCGGCAATCTCACATGGAAGAATCTGTACATTAGAGGAAAGGTAGGCCAGAATGTGAAGGGGTTTTAAGGTATTAGAGGGAAAGCCAGGATGGCATGCATTTTCCCGGCCTGTTGTGGATGACCTTTCCCTCTGCCCAGTGCTTTTGTGAAGGATCAGCATTTTTGGTTCATGTGAATCTGCTCTAGCTTTGAAGGGGAGGGGCACAGCAGGGGGACGTTAAAGAGCCCCGAATTTGTGTGTGCGCGCATATGTGTTTCAGTATGTGATGTGTGTGGTTTGCATGTGGACCATTTAAGATCTAATGTAATCCATGATGGTGGTTGGAAGAGGCTATATGTAATCATATTTTTGAGATAGCTTTCACCCACAGCAGCCTCCCCCGAGTTCACACTTGAGCAGTGTAGGGTTTGGATCAGCGCCATGCCTGCAGGGTTGGTACGACTGGCCTCTCCCCAGCCCTCTCTTCCTCTCAGTCTCTTTTGCTCCATCAGAGGACTGTCCAACTCGCTGTAGGAATGAGTGCAGAAAGAGACAATACAGAGAGATCTGGTTAATGAAGTTTGACTTCTTCATTCACACATCATGTGAATACAATACAAATTGATCAATATATAAGTGTAGTGTGAAGCAGAGCAGGACCAAATTTTGAAGGAGCCGAGCAAGGCGTGATTGTCACGCAATACACGGCTCGCGAGCAGCGTGACTTTTATTATGAAGGTATGAGTATTATGAGTATGAGGTTATTGCAGCTCTGTTTATTTGGGGTGTTCCATATCATACTGTCCATGATTATACCGGTATAAATTTTTACATGATAAAAAAGTGTCATATCGCGATAATATATATATATATATATATATATATATATATATATATATATATATATATATATATATATATATATATATATATATATATATATATATATATATATATATATATATCAATGATATAGCGACACGGTGTATGGCACATTTACTTTCCCTAGCGCGCACAACAACACCTGTCTGAGAGTATACACATGAAGAGTAGCATGTCAGCCTGCGATGACGATTTATTACCTAAAAAGGGTGCTACTTGGTTACAACAAGAGATCAGCCCTCTTGACAACTGATATAACATTGACAACTTAAAGCTGTTAGTAATTTTTAAATAGTTTTTAGTAGTTTTTTTTAAAAATGTAACTAGTGTTGAGAAAGCTACATTTCTCATTGAAAGTAGTTATACTACAGTCAAGAGACATTTCTGAGGAGTTTGGAGGTACACTTATGCTATTTAAGAGACCGTGTTTAAAAAAACACAAAAAAACCTACTGTGTGATACTGTTTATATTAATGATCAGAGCAGTATTTATCTGTTTTATGGTTTTTTTTGTATTGTTTAAAAATGTTTACACATATAGCCATTCAAAGGTTGGGGACATTACTATTTAAACAAAGAAAAGAGTACTTTTTTTATTCACAAGGGTACACTAAATTGATCCAAAGTGACAGTAGAGACTTTTGCATTGTTGCAAAAAATGTAAATAAATGCTGTTCTATTAATAAAAGAATCCTGAAAAAAATTATGTTGAATTACTGTTTCGGCAGCACAAATATTAAGCTGCACAGCCACTTTAAACTGTGATAATGATAAATGTGAAGATCATGTGACTGGAGTGTTGGCTGTTGAAAATTCTGTGTTGCTGTTAACATTATAAATTAATATTAAAATAGAAATGGTTTGGATTTGTAATAATATACAATAGTTTATTTTATTTTTTTTATCAAATAAAGGCAGCCTAAATTGGTGAGCATAAGACACTCCTTTTACCGTCTTAACTTTTGATCGGTAGTAGTGTTAGCTGCACTAACAATAGAATATACTAATAGAAAACTAATATTAAAATATGACTAATGCAAGTAAAACACATCACACACATTTGTATACAATAAAATAAATAAATAAAAAATAAAATATATATACGTGTGTGTGTGTGTATATATATATATATATATATATATATATATATATATATATATATATATAATAAAATTATATATATATATATATATATATATATATATATATATATATATATATATATATATATATATATATATATATATATATATATATATATATAATTTCATAAATTAATATATTAAAATACACTATTAACTATAGCTTCATCAATTCTGCAGAGACGATTGTGCAGGGAAAACAACAGTGTATTTCTTGTTTTGACCTACTCAAATTGTCTGAATGAACCACATCAGTGAAATGACTGGCATTCCAATGCTACATTTGAGAGAGGGAGAAAGAGGACATAATAAGAGATTGATTCATTTCCTTAGATTATTTGACTGTGTAAAAAAAGATGTCACATTGCAATGCTGATGGATAAATTGGCTGTGTTACTGTAAAAGCTAGACTATTTTGAAAACGGCTAAAATGTTGTTCTACTAGAAAAGGCTAAGTTAGTCATTACTGTTATTTGGTTACTCCATAACACTGGAAAAAAAGTGTAGACCAATAGACTAAGAATGCAAAAATGATAACAAATATGATTTTCTATTTTTCAAAGTTGTATTGATTGTTTTGAAAATATTCTGTCAGGAACTTGTAAAATATTTAACTGTTTTGACTTGTTTACACATTTCTGGATTTATTTTCTCTTAAGGAAACAGGAGCATAGATTTTATTGATCAAGCAAAGTGAAAAACTTTGATAGCAAAAGTAAATTCAACAAGTCAGCAGTCAGTGAACACTTCACTGACTTGTTGAATTTACTTTTGCCTCAGTGTCTGGCAGTGCTGGCGGCATGTCCACACATTTACAGTATAGGCCAAAAGTTTTTTAACACATTACTATTTGTAATGTTTTTGAAAGAAGTTTCTTCTGCTCATGAAGAAATATGCAAATCGTATCCAATCCTAGCTGTTGGCGTTTACTTCCAAGTCTCCAGTGCGGCACGCCTCTCAAAACCCAGCGTTCAGGAGAGAGCCTCAAAACCAGTGTAGAAAATAGCCTATTACTTGTTAGTTATGATGTTTTTGAATATAAAAACCACACGCACACCATTAGTTGATCTCAGACAACAGTATATAAAAAAAGTTAGTTTATGACACCTTTAAATCTTCTCTCATCAATGACAGTAGCTCATTGGAAAAAGATGTTTGCACTAATAAATGCTACTGCCTACGAGCTGCAATAACCAATAAAACTTTGTTCCATATATTTTTTCCTATATCGTCATAAATATCATTATTCCAAATATTCTTGAAATATCGATATATAATTTTGAGGCTATGTCGCCCACCCGTACTATTTATCATATTAGATACATTTAAGTGTGTTTAAAATGTTGTTATGACGTCACTTTGTGCGTTCGCTCAGCGGCTACTGAGTTCAAAATCAGTTGCACTTGTTCAGACTGCTAAGAGTAAAGCGTTTCTGCCAAATAAAACCAGAAACCGAGGGTAACGCCGATTTGACGCAATTGACAGGCGACTCCCTCAGATGTCCCGGTTCCTTGGTTAAAATAGCTATTTTCTCACAATTTCTCTCTAAAAAATGCTGGGTAAAAAAAACCCAAGTTGGATTGAAAACGGACAAACCCAGAAATTGGGTTGTTTGAATGGGTCCATTCATTGGGTTCAAACAACCCAATTTCTGGGTTTGCCCATTTTTAACCCAACTTGGGTTGTTTTTAACCCAGCATTTTTTAGAGTGTTACAAATAGTTGGAAACATTTGGGCTATTGTAAGAACTCAACTAAACAAAATATATAACACTGGCCTGGTGATTTTTTTTTGTGGTTATTTTACTGCAAAAATCCTACACAGTGCACCTTTAATGGAGCTTTGTCTATATTTACTGTTGGTTGAATATTGGTTGGCGATGTTCAATGGCAAAATCCAGTAATTTCAATAGGCATCCAGGCGATTGGGAATTGCGCATGAGTGCAAAAGAGCCCTTTCCTCATATCTAATAAAACTCCAGTAATCTTCTGATTTGTGTCTCTTACTCTACACTTCACCTTAATTGAAGATATAATCACATCATGTAAAGCCTTCTCTGCTGTAAGATGAAAATTGGCTAATTAAACTTGTTGCAAATAAGCAGCTAAAGGAAGACATGACTCGCCACATGCTTGTTTACGACTGCATTTATAATCCTTAACAGGCGAGTGTGAAATCGATAACTGGCTCTGCAACAGTTTATGTAAAATTGAATGTATGTAATAAAATTACAAATAAAATGTATTGAATAAAGGGTAAACACCACCCAGCAAGATCATAACAAAAACTTGCACTACACATTCAACAGCATTAAGAATAAAAGTTAAATGTTTAATTTTCAAATTTCAGTTTTCCTCAATGTAATTACCATTTCAAAACCTTCGCAGTTATTGCTCTCAAATCCCAAAACTACAATAGTGCACAAAGCATATCTCTCACACCCACCCCCTGTAACCATGGCAATGATCACAGTTTGCCTTATTCAAGTCTGTGTCATCTTAATTTTGACAAGTACATGTCTATGTCATTGTCATTGTTCCTTGACATGTTCTCGGGAATTTTAAACCCTGTGATTACATTTTTTCCAAACTGTACATAGCAGTAAAGATATAGTCAATAAATCATACTTATAATTTGCCCGTTTTGATCATTTCATCTCCTGAATAGCTCTGACAGGCTGAATGAAAGTGAAATGATAGGCAAGAAATGCGAGGGGAGTAGTAGCAATGTAGGTTTCATTTGAACATTTGTCAAACCCTGTGTGTAATAACTCAATTTTATCACACTAAACGTATTTGCTTGAAACGTAGGCATGAAGTTATTATACACAGCAGATGGCTTTCAGTAATATTCAGTTAGATGTTTGATGTGCTGTGTGAGCGTGATTCAATGGAGATACTTGAGTGACAAAGTTATTGGCTGTTTCTTAGTTTTAAGAATGCAAGGAACAGACTTGCGTTCTGCAGGCTTCCTTGAAAGACCGAGCTCTCAAGGACACAAGGACACAGAACGAATCTTTGTTAGAATTGAGATGTGCTGTGATCTTGTTGCGCAACTGACCATTCAGCACATAATATCGGCAGTGGGACAGCACCATCAAATGCACAATAAATAAAACATCACAGATGTCAAAACCTATTAAAATATGTACGTTTGTTATTATTTGATATCTTATATTCTTACAATATTATCGAGTATTCTTTTTTTTATGCACACCTTGCATCCCCCTCGAAACTGATCTGATTCGTACTTGCGAATGCATTACATAATTAGTAACATAATTTTAAACACACTCAAATGTGTCTAATACGATAAAGCTCAAAAAATGGTATTCATACCAGCTCTAAAAACATGTTACGTTTTTATCACAAAAGGCATTTGCCATTGTTAGAATTATTTAGATTGTATTAGGGTAAATAACTTGGCTTTTAACAAAATCTGAGATATGTATTATATATTAACATGTTGTGGCAGTACAATTTTTAACTGTGAATAGAAATCTTTGGCTTTCCTCCTTAGCAACATTGACATTACATGTAGTTACATCATTTTTGGCAGAGGCGTATCAGGTTACATCTTGTTTAACAGGTGTAGCATGTCACAAAGTTTTCCCATATATTTTTGGGCAATGATCAATCAATCATGCTTCAAAGGGGTCAAGGCATTCACTTATTTTATATTTTTTCTGAGGTTGCCATGCTCTCTCTGGCCCTTAGAATTAAGCAGGCCTTTTTGCTGTTGCACTTTTAAACCCTCTATGTAATCGCACTATGTACATGAGACACAAATAACAACACTTAAAAGTTACTGTACTACTTCCTTCGTATTACTTCAAGTTAACAGTTCGAGTGTACATGTGTAAAATCATTTCTGATTGGGATTTTTTTGTGAGCTTATATAAACCATAGTTGCTAACCTGTAAACCTGTAGGAAATTGCATTGCAACCGACAAAGTTGCTAACTTAGTTAGCAACTATGGTTTTGGGAAACGCACCCCAGTATAGTTCAAAAAGTTACTGCATGTTTTAACAGAACAGGAAACTTTTATTTAAAAAGGTCTAGATCAAAAACATTATTTTTCATGATATGACTTTTCTGTTATCCACTATTGTTTATCGTTGGATATGGTTTTAATGCACCTGCTGTTTAGTACCCTGTAATCAATTCAAGTAAGCTCAGCCTTTCCTCATCCTTCTTAAACAAAAGAACAGAGGTGTGATTCAAAACAGAGGATGATGAAACAGGTTGATATATACCTACGACCCTGACTTCACCTCTCTCAGCACAATTATCATGACGCCACTCTGTTATTGGTCAGCACTTAAGTGTATTGGCTGTAAGGGAGAATGCTGTAACTAGAAAATGCAGTAGGTGCAACAAGCCCTCTAATGGCAATTAAGGAAAATAAATCTATTCACGTTAAATTACTTTGTAAAGAACAGCAATTAAAAAGAAATAAATGTTACATCAATTACATTTACCAAATTAATTTGTAATTAACATTAACCATAATTAAATTTCTGAGAAAAGCCTCAAATTACAATTTTGAGTATTACATTTGTGGCAGGTGAGCAAGCCATTAAATTAGGGCCATAACCACCATAGACATTGAAGGGTCAGGTCTTACCCAATAATTAAAAAAAATGGCCAAATGACAAAATGTTTTAAAATTTAAATTTTTAGGCTAGTCTGCATCATAACAATGCTCGTCAATGACAAAATGACAGATGGCCAATCAAATCAAAGGCAGTCCTTACTGTTCACATAAGATGAGTGTAAATTCCAATTTGACGCTTTAGTTTTAACAGTCAAAGATTGTGTGACAACTGCTTTATGATAGAACTGTTCAGTGACCGATAGTAATAATATTTTTTTAAATATTTCACATGATTCATGTCATTCATAACTGAGCATGCATTTTGGACAAATTAGACATTTAAACAAGAGTGAATATGGGCATTATTTCCATGTCATTACTGGCCTACAGTCCAAGTCCATAGCAATTTATTTTACAATGCAGCATGTCAACCTGATGCCGATTTAGGGCCCGGGCCGTTCACACAGGATGTGCTAATATTTGTTGCACTAAATTCATTTTAAATGACATCCCTGATTTGATCAAATCAGATCTGAAAACACAGTGTTGCAATGGTTTTTAAAACTGTAAATAATGCGTAAACCTCTAGGAGTGAGAAACTACTAATCTATGTCATCTGTTTAGTCAGAGCAGACTGGTCAAAGCAAGAATGTGCAAGTTAGACGCAGTGGGGATTCTGGGTGACACAGATATGACAGCGTGGAGGAATCCCCCAGCCTTGCAGAGAGAGACACTCTACACTTCCCGCTCTGCCCCTCTGTTAGTGACATCATCTCTTCCATGTTAGCATACATACTGTAGTGTGGAGGAATGAGGGATGATTGTCAGGTGTCAAGAATGTGTCACACCATCCAGGACACGCACATGTCATGAACAAATGCACAACTGGTAAAGCACAGCGCTAGCAGCAACACCAAGGTTGAGGTTTTGTTTGCCAGGGAACATTAAAGTGCACTCAAAGTCACTATAAAGTCAGATAAAGTTGTTGCCTGAATACATAAGTGTAAATAGTGAACTGTGGGATGCACTTGTATGTTTAATTTTTAAGATGCCTTAGCCTTAAATTTATAGCAACAAGACCTGTGTGCGTGTTTGGTGATGTGGCCAAGTACAGTATGTGTGTTTGTGTATGCATAAATGGAAAACACCTTCTGGGTATCAGGAGGCAGAGCTTTAAGGTATGATATGTTAATAAAATGTGTCAAAATGTCTGATTCCCATTCTCTCTTTATAAACAAACTTGCGGCATGAACTGAGCTAATTAGTGCGCCCATCTGCTCACTTGAGCAAACTTAGTGATACATACCAGAGAAACTGTAAAAAGACAAGCTCAGATTTTCCTCGGCAGATGACAAGTGTTATAAATTGCAGTTTGTTTTCTCCGTCTGCTCTCTTTTCCTCCGTTTTTCCACCTCTGACATTATTCATTCAATTATTTCCTTGGCATTGCCACGTCTCTTTGCGGTACATGTACCGGTTTGCCGTGCCGTTGCGTGCGCACAATAAATGTATATAAATGGCTTTAATTCAATGATCTGAATCTGTCTAGCTTTTCCTAATCATCCAGGTCTCCGATTTCCCTCCGAGGTGGGCGTTCAGCTAAACCGGTCTGCCAATTTCCCTGGTTTGTGAGGCACTAGTGGTTTGTGGGGAGAAGACAGTAGGATAGGGGAATATGAAGACTGAGATCGGTATTCCCCGGACAGCATTATGCAAAGCTGTTAGCAACAATTAACTCATAGCACATCGATTGCGACGGGGCCGGGCCCCAGCCATTGTGCGAGCTAAGCACTGCGGTGGTGAGCTCGGAGCCGAGGGGGGAGCGATACAGAAAGATCCATCTGTTCTTTCTGCTCCCTTGCACTGATGGAAGACTACGCTAATCTGGTTACTTGTCAGGACAGGTTAGTGAAAGCAGGCGAATGGAGGAGGCTAGAGCTAAACTGGTTGGCAGCTGCTGGCTGCGCCGTGTCCTGTGTCCCAGACTCGATAGTGCTAGATTTGGCACGCCTGCACTTAGATCGGCCACAGACCAGCCAGTCTGTCACCAAAGGAATACCAGCGCTGGTGGAGAGGGCTGCTACATGAACAGACCAGTTTAAGAACTAACTTATACTTTAATATGCGTAAAAGACCCAGGAGACTTATCACAGATGCTAGTAGTTACTTTCAGAACACAGGATCATAAAGTGAGCCATAAAACTTTCCAAATTTGAAGTCTAGTTTTTCAACTAAAATGTACTACAGAACCCACAGTTAAATATGTATGTTTAAATCTCTCTGGAAAACATTCATAATAGACAAATATTAATAGACTTTAGAAGTGTACATTTAATTTAAATAAATAATGTAAAGACATTAAAAGCAGTTGTTAAAAACATGTTTGTGCTTTTCAAAAAGCTTTTGTTTATTTACTTATTTTTTGATAGTTAGCTACTTACCCAGCCAAATTCCTTGGCCTCATGAGGTTTCAACATATTTTTATATACTATGAAAATATTATGAGGGAAATTAATGGCCATCTGACTGGCTTACTTGGACTCTTAATAGAGCTGTAAAGTTTAATAGGCAAACATGGGCTGGTCGGTACAATATGATGGAAGCTGTCAAACAGACAGCTGTAACATGTACCATGGGGTACATATGTGATTTTTGTTTTCTGTGCTATTAGAAGCAACCCTCCTAACAGGCTTAAAAATCAACCGCATTTTCTGGCATCATATTATCCTCTTCCAGTTCTAATATTGTTTACTTTCTATTGATTCTCTTTCTTAATAAACATTGTAAATAATTAATATTTGCAAAGATAATAAAGATTAATTGATTTCAAAGGACAGAAGTTTTCAGAAATTAATGTTTTTTCTTTTTTTAGAATAAATTAGTTTGAATATTTTTCAGTGTTTATAATTAAGCATATGGGGAAAATGTAATCAAGCAGCCATTTATAATTATTGCATTCATCCCTTAAGGTCATGAGTTATATCTGTTCCTTTAAGTCTAAATATTGTAAAAAGTAAAGCTTTTGAAGTGAAACAGCTTCAGTTTGAATTAATTATCCTATTAATTCTGCAATTTTCAGTGATGTATTTTACCTTCTAAACACAAAACATTATTTTAATACGATAATAATACTGTAGAATTTAATACTGCAGAATTTTGTGTTGAAATAATAAAAAAACATAAATATGGCGATCGAAAAATGATTTTTTTATTAGTTGGTGGAGCTTTTGAATTTGTAAAATAGCAGGAACAGGAACACGGTTGTGTCTCCTTGTGCAGCAGTAAAATATTAGCCACAATATTTTTTCTTTTTTTTTTGTGGAAAATATCAACAGTTAGGATTTTAAGCTTCATTTTCACTGTCCTTCAAACTCACATTTCAAAATTATGGTGAAACCCCAAAACACTACAGACCATCACTAAAGTGTTTGAAAGTCCCAGTGGGCATTGTTGATTTAAGTGGAGGTGAATAAAACCACTCAGAAACTCTCTAAGAGAGGTTTTCTCTAAAACTTTGTGTAAAACAAAGAGACTTATGGAAGAAGCCTTAAACAGATCAATGATCACTTTGATGCAATAACAGTCATAATCCGAAATGTGAATCAGTCTTCCATTTTAAGTCCACACAGGTTTATTTTAGAGGGTGGTATGATGTTATACATATGCCTTTAAAAATGATTTTTGTAACGATTTTTATTTCAAAGCAATAGGATGAATAGGAATACTCTTTCACTGTGATCTCAATGTTGAACAGTGAGTGGAATCTGTAATGTCTGTACAGTGTATATTCAAAAATACAAATGAATGCTGTACCTATAGTGACATGTTGGCATTTCAGGGATTGCACATCATCTGAACAAAGTAGCAGAAAATCACTGGTGCATATCCACAAAGACTGTAATATTTATGCAAACATCATATTTCATTTTCTGAGAAGGCTTTTGTTCATGTCACAATTACTTTTAAGCTTCATTGGAAATTAAACAGCACAGATGACAAAACTGCAATCTAGCATTTTTTTGTTTGAGTAAAATGACAAATAATTTGGCAGAAGAATGAATGGTCACACGCACACACATACATACAAATTTTGTTTCTCTCACTCTCTCATGCACACTCCATCTGCTGCTAATGTAGCCTCTTGTCTGAAGTGGGTGTGGCTGATGACTGAAGTCTCTGTGTCAGTCAATCCCCTTTTCCCGCCTCCTTATGTGGTTTAGCTGTTAGGACCACCAC
Organism: Pseudorasbora parva; assembly: GCF_024679245.1. Taxonomy (NCBI): domain Eukaryota; kingdom Metazoa; phylum Chordata; class Actinopteri; order Cypriniformes; family Gobionidae; genus Pseudorasbora; species Pseudorasbora parva. Next base: position 34,766,175 of record NC_090176.1, read on the forward strand.
AACATTTTTATTTAATTAAACAGTCCCCCCACCCCAAAAAATGTCCATGCTACATCCTGTAGGCCTTAAGATGTTGATCGTCTCTGTAAGCAATTTAGGCCTGTAATGATTTTGTGACTTGTTATGCTAATTATGATGGCCTTCTCAGTCTGTGAGAGCTAGTTTGTAGATTTATTAGTCGCTGACTGAGAGGGAACGAAAAGAAAAGCGTTAGCGGTAATTAATCCTGTTAACCAAGGATAATTGGGCAAAAAATAGACCCTGCCAATGGCTTTAGCTCTAAGGAGTGGCAGTTAACCCTGCTTCCTGTGTTTTATTTAACAGTTAATGTTTCCTCCGTTTTCTGCTTCCTCTCAGGATCTCTGCAAATGTGCCGGCCCTGTTCCCTGAGTGTCAGGAGCTCTGCCTAAAGGGGCCACAGGGTTCTACCTGCTAGTTAATGGCATTGCCACCTCCCTTTGCAACATGCACAGACTGTTATCCTTTGGTATGTGCAGTATTTCCTGTGTGTGACTTCATAGGGCCCACTCATCTGATAATACATTAAGTCATAAGTCTATGTCCAGAGATAATCTGGTTAATTTTACCCTCCTGTGGAACTATGAAATGCCTTTTTTTAATAAGTTGTTTTTTTTTTTTTTTTTTTACACATTTCAGTTAATAGTAAAATTCCATTACAATTAATTGAATAATCCTTACATATTTTAAATGAAAAATCCTTGAATAGTTATTCAGTTAAAATATGTAAGGATTATTCATTTTAATTTGATGACATTTTTCAATTATTTGATGACATTTTTCTATAATTTGAAATGTGTAAATCTAAGAAGAATTTTTTTTAAGTGTTTGTATAATAGAATTTAAAGGAACTGTATGTAAGAAATATATTTCAATTAATCATAAAATGGCCCTGATATGTCACTAGACATTAAGAAATCATGTTAATTTCAAATACTTATATCACTGACAACAGTAGTCCGGCCAGGATATTGTCATTTAAAAGTTGTTGTTGCAGCCCTCAACTGATGTTAATGTTGACATGTTGTGTTTTGGCCTGAAGCGCCACCCTCCACCGATCTACCAATCACAAAGTCAGTAGTGTTTGGGCATCCAGGTTGGCAGCTTTGCTATAGTTGCCACAGCTGCAGCTACAAACGTTCTTCCTCCTGGATCCTGCAGCATATCTGGCAACCTCGAGTCAGGGGGGAGGGGGAGAGGGGATAGTGATTGCAGTACCAGTTTTGACCACAGTCTTACACTTCCTATAAATGTATTTATTTAACATTTAAACACATTTAACATATTCACCTAGTTTTGGTTTACAACAATTCAATTTGATTTAGATTCACAAGCTTGCGATTTAATTCTGATCACAATTCATTTGGATGTCATGTATATTACATAAAGATCTCTTAACGAATGTTGTAAACTATTTAGAGAACCATGTACATTACTATATAATATGAAAGCTTAATATTAACAACTGATTTTTATACTAACATTTGAATTTAAGTGGGGAAGACATTTCCGCGCGTTTTTTCCTTCATTTCACCACGGATTCGTTTGTAAACAAGAGACTGGATTTGCAGACAAGATGAGATTACATTAATGAATGAAGCTTATGATGTTTTTGAATGGAAAATCCACGCAACCGTCAGACAACAGTATAAAAAAGTAAAAAAGCCAGTTCATGACATGATGTATGAAGTATGTGTAAATGAATGCGTAATGAAGATGTTATATAATGTCTATTAACAAAACACAAATTTCTAGTGGTTTTTTTTTTTGTGTGGCTAACTATTGAGCTATGGTCATTGGTTAACTAAATGGTCAATGAGGTAAATGCAGCATTGCATGACATTTTTTCTGCAGTTGAAACTTTTACGATTACGTTAGCCATGATACATTTGGGGAAATTATACTGTATCTTTCAGCATACCTTCTTATGTTCATTCATGTTTATTTCATGCTGTAACTAAAGTATAGAGTTAAAGGAAGAAATGATCGGTTCATGTGCACTGCATGCTTTGCTTGTACTGAGGTGGCTACTAAAATGGACATAATTTGAAAGCTGAGACTGAAGCACAAATCTTATTGTAATTTATTGGATTGCAGGCGTACTACGTAATGTTGTTTGCTGAAGTTTTGTTTGCGCTTTAACTGAAAACAGCATAGATGGATTCTTGGGATTTAAGAATCGATAACGGTTCATCAAAATGAGAATTCTGTTCTGTGTGATTGTCTGGTATCGAATTAAACACATCTTGAAGGATTATACAATTGTAATTTTTAAGTGAGCATTTTGTTTCTCAAAATAACACTAAAATTATTGTAACTCCATTTTATGTTGAGAAGTGGTTAGTTTTAGATTGTAGAAGATTTAGGTGCTCAAAAAAATCTATATAACTGTAAAATGTAATATAAAAGGAACATCAAGGATTCTTTGATTCATTTTAGATGTCAGTATGTCTATATTGTACATTTCAGCATATAACCTAACATACTAAATATTTTGTACCTATGTATGCTAATGAGATCAGGGTCAACTATGAGGATGTCTACAGGTTTTGGATTGTAAATAATTCAGATATAGCCACTACATTATATTATAGGAAGGAAAACTGTCTTGTTTTTCCTTTAACACAACAATACAAAGACCCTTCTTCATAAACAAAACAGCATGATGCAATGCTTAGTTTTGTGATAACAAGGCCTGAAATGGCTGGTGTCCCTTCCTGCTCCTTTCTTATCTTGTCTTTTAAACCTCTGAGCAGCTGTAAGTAAATCTGTAATTAATAGCAGACATTTCAGCATCAAGCATGGGAGCAGCTGCAATAACATCCTTCTCTAAAATTTTTCCATACGCTGTCCCCTTTACAGCCAAGTTTATAGCATCCACAAAGGAAACCTCTATGAAATTGTTTGTTCTTTATTGATGATTCAGAGAATGTAATGAGATTGCCAGGAAAAATATCTTTTAAGAAACAATGTTTTCATGACCTCTGATATGTGCATCATATTTAAAGGACATCAAGGACAGGCTGAATATGTTGAAAAAGAAAATGTTGAGATACAGTATACTTAAGTTTCAATGTCAAAACTTAATATAACTGAACAATATTTTTTTTATAGAGTAGACAGAAAAAAATGTGACACTTTTGTTTTCTGCAAATGTTGGTGTTTTTAAAGGGCACGGCAAAGGCGTCTTGATGCGTTCTGTCACCTGAGGTCACGTTCACTTCTAAAGAGAGCAACCATAAGGTGACAGAGCTTTGTTAATTGCACAGAAAAATAATTAAATGGATGAACTAATTCCCCAATATGTATGTGAGTCCAACTTAATTAAAGAAACAAACTCAAATCAACCTTCAGCAAGAAAAAAAGAGAAGTGTGTACACCCAGCGTGAACTTGTCTCCCCCTTAAGCGTCCCGCAGGAGGTAGTTTTAACGTCTTTAGTATGTTTATTGTCACTGTCATATATAGCATAGGAAGCAAGGACATCCACAAAGGAGAGGCCAAAAGAAGAAAGCGCTTGACACCCTCCCCAATCCCCACCCCCTGAAGTAAAAAAAAAAAAAACGTTAATTACACCATTTAAATAATTATTTCCTGGATTTGTTTGTCCCTCATCTTCTCCCACCCTTCCTCCCCCTCCTATATTTATTCATTTATTTTCTTCTCTTTTTCTTAGGGAGGTTTTCACCATATGGTTGCAGATCAAGTAATGTCAAAAATTTTGCCCTTGCAAGTTTTTGCAATTTGCAGTTTTCAAACGTGAGACCTGTTGAAGGCACAAGTGATAATGGACGCGCTCTACCCCCTACTGCCTCTGTCCCACCATATCTTTCTTCAATTAATGCTACAGCGGGAGCTTCATGTAATAACACTTGCGCTTGTGGCCTGTCCACGTGAAAGAGGGAGGGTATAGGTGGTGTGAAAAAAGAGAGAGAAAGTAGATAGGGTAAAAAAAAAACGAAGGAAAACTAATTAAAATGCCACCGTTGTGCACTCATGTGAGTGTTGCATGTTAGCTGGATGCTTATATTGTGTTTTGAGGTGGACGAGAGCATGCAAAGCTTTGTCTATCATTATTGCTGTGAACAATCAGGGTGATGCCAGCAGGATGGTGGACGCGTTGACAGCTGTAATTATGTATCTCCATGGTGATCACTTTTGGCCTGTCATGGAGGCCAGGCTGGCTCCTCCTCCTCTGGCATTTAATCAGATTGGGCTGTCACTTGTCAGGTGGATGGCGACTGTTTGGGGCATAGTGCGCATTTTGTGGGAGTGTTTGTGTGTTCAGACGCATACATGTGTGTATGTGTGTATGTGTTAGGCATAAGGAGGGGGTCTCTCGTCTGTCTCAGCCCTTGTGCCTAAAACTGGTGAAGAATGTTTAATTACATGCAGCGGAGCACTTCTCTCAGGCTTCTCTCTCTCTCACACTCTCTCTCTCTCTGAGTCTACACCCCCCGGCCTGGTCAGTTCTCTTTCATCCTTCGTCTCCTCCACAGTCTGGTTTGGTTGTTAGCTGTCTTATGCGTCTCGCACAGGGGTCATCTCTGAAAGAGAGGCACCTCCTTGCACCTAACAAAAAAAGCCTGGCCCTCTTCTTCCGGCCCTAAATATTAGTTTAAGCAAGGCATACTCTGCATGAGCATTAAGTAGTTCTGCATTTTGTTAAGGGAATGGTTTAGCTAAACAAAATATAGAATTCTGTCTTCCTGTGATTCCAAATCTGTATGACTGAAGCCCCTTTCACACTGCACGTCGGACCCGCAATATTCCCGGAACATTGCCGGGTCGCCTTCTGTGTGAAAGCAACCACGTCTCGGGATTGATTACCGAATTCGACCCGAGTCGGGGACCTAGTAATATTGCGGGATTCGACCCGGGACGAGCGCTGTGTGAACTAAAGCCGAAACTAATGTAGCAACGTGTACGTAGTTATCGTGCGACTCCTAGAGCTTGTTTTTTCAATAATACAACCCTGCAGTGCCAGAACAGCTAGTCAGTGTTTTAAACGCAGAGAGTGTTCATATACAAAAGAAACTAAAATTAAACAAGCAGAAATGTGCGCAAACTGGACACAAGTCGAGACCACAGAGCTCCTTACTATCCGCGCCGAAGCTGAGATCGCTCGCCATTATACGTCACATCCAGATGTCACGTATCAACTCGACACGGGACCGTTAAGCATTGTGTGTGAAAGCGCACATATTACGGTATTTCGCTGGCAGTGTGAATGGACCAAATCTAGCGGCCCGGGAACAAATGCCGGGTCGCATTATCCGTGTATTTGCCCGAATCGCAGTGTGAAAGGGGCTTGAGTGGTTCCCTTTCTACAAAGGTACTAAAAGTATAATTAAAGTGGTCAATACAACTTTTACACTGAAGTCCAAGGCTGAGGTTATATGATAGCTTTTATGTTATACTGGTATTGAGTCCGCAAGTTGAAGTGGAGAACTGCATTCATGAATGAAAAGAAATAAAGAATTTGTTTATGAATCTCCACTTCTCTAACACAAAGTTTTGTATGGCTTCCAGAAAACCTGAAATATAGTCACATGATACTTTTTATTATGGACCTTTGTTAGTCTTTTCTGATCCTTGAAAGCTTTCATTGTAATTTGTAGAATTTAAGTAGTAAGACAAGGATGTAGTGTAAGAAAACCAAGACAGCTTCTTGCAAATTTAGATTTGCTCTGCAAGTAGTCTGGCAAAGAGCCCATTCAAACCTATTTCTAATCCGTCAAAATCAGCACCAATCAGAAACGTTGGGGCGGGCTTAACACAATGATGACAGCGTATCGACGGTGAAGCATATTTTGATGGATGCCGCCGTGGAACATCACTAGTTCTAATCGGCTATTGCGTCTTTTTTAAGCAATTTAAACTTTTCCTTTACGTTAAAACCCGAGCAAAGAACAACACTCGAAGCCTTCATATCTATAAAGGATGTTATCGCTGTCTTACCGACTGGATTCGGCAAAAGTCTAATATCCCAGCCTGCCCCTTAGGTGGCTAAACGAATGGGGTTCGCACACCGGACGCGAAGCTCAGCGTAACGTCTCGGGTATCTCACACCGGACACGCACATTATGTATGCGCAATTTTGAATCGACTTCTGACAGAAGAGCTGCACGATTGGTGTATCTTGTAGCGCAGGGTGACATCGGTATGTACACTAACCATTTGAGGGAAATATTCTATAAATTGAATATAAAACCTTGAAATGGCGCTCTGTGGCTCAATTCAGGATTTCATTGAAAACAATGTGTGCGAATTTTAAAGATGTGGCGCGATGCTGAGCTTCGCGTCTGGTGTGTGACCCCTTTATCTAGAGCCCTCTGCATACGTCATCTTCATGGCTCTGATTGGTTTTTAGGTCTATCCAACCGCGCCCAGAGGCATTTGAGCGACGTCCATTGGTGACACCCCTTTGGAAATGATTTGTTTATGAAGCTTTGCCAGACCATAACTCAGTTACTACTGAGAATAGTCTGGTTCTAACCAGGCTAACGAGAATGTGTAAATGATGACAGAATTTTTCTTTTAAGAAACCTTAAAATAAACACTAACTCGATTTATTTTCTAAATCCATATGTTCCCCATACGTTTCATTTTTAAAAGCATTTTTGACCTTGCCTTTTTTAATTAAAATAATTAAAAACTGGTGAAACAAGCAACTTTTCTGGTGAAGCTGTAACGTCTGTCAGAGGGTTTGAAGTCGGCCACGTTCAGCCGATCTGCCTTCAGTCAATCAACAAGCGATGGATTCTTTTTAAGCCTATGATCAATTGCTTCACTTGGATGTACATCACAATATGGAAGAAAAATGATGATGCTATTTCTATTTCTGATGCTATTTTCTGTCTTACAGTGTCAGCTAGATAATAATCAGGTCCATATACTCATTCTTATAATATTCAGAAAGCACTAACTCAAAAGAACACTGTGGTCTGAATTGGATACGGACATCATGACACGTCCAACACATCACAAGGCGTGGGCTGAAGATGTGAGTAGAGACCCTCATAACCTTCTCAGTGCCCCAACAGGAAGTAGGCTTGTTTTTATTGCGCCCCCGTGTCCTTTAATGTGTAAGATGAAAGCTTGTGTTTCAGTGGTGTTTTTCTTTGCTTTTTATGGCTTGCTAATTCATATTTAGGGATAACGGAAAACATAAACGCATTGTTGTAGTGTGCTTTTGGATTCGATTTGTTTATGCACTTCCTGAAATCCCAAAAAAGACAGTCACCAACTGAGCCTTTGTATATAGCTTTTCATTATCAGTGATGAGCCAGGTTTTACCCAATTGTGCACATGCTAATATTTTTATAGCTCATAATATTTCTGTATGATCACAAAATGCTGTGCAAGGATTTGTTTTCTTACTGTGAGTTTCCTCTTTGTAACAACTTCTAACAAAGGCCATATATTTAGAGATGGCTTTTACATTTTTAGCCAGTCATCTGTATCTCACAGACGCGTCTTTTGCCTTTGGATTGTTGGTGCTGCTGTGTGGTTATTTATCTGAACTCCTTTGCCTCTGTCTTTCTCTTTGTTGCACCGTACAGGAAGCAGAAAGTCTGAGGTGCTAGTCCATGGACTGCTAATGAGACTAGATCTACGGTTTGCGGTGAGCCAAGTCTGGCTTCTTTAATACTGTATCAAAGGCCCAATCAAAGGGATAATTTCCTTCAACAGCCTGCCTCTGAGCATCACTGTGAGCTGTTCTGCTTTCTACAGTCTTTTTTATGGCCTTGTGGAATATATACAAGAAATCAGGCTATTTTATATTTTGTTAAAAGAAATGTATAGCCCAGGTCTATTTTTCACATAGGTTAGGTGCATTTTCTGTACATGTATACATGTGCAATGGATGTATACAACACACCGACTAATGACTGAAATATTAAGTGATATGGTATGTAATATTTTGGGCATGATTGCAGTGTTGCTTTACACTTGGGTGAATCTCAAAGGGATGAATGTTTGATGGACAGCCCAGAGACAACAATTCCTCCTCGGGGGTGAGGCCAGTCTTCGCAGATCAAAAGTGAATCCTTTACTTTTTCTCGCCATTTACCCTGGCCCTCTCTACCAGGAGAACGATTCTGAATGTAATGATTGTGCTCATGCCCATTTTGAGAGAAGAGATATAAACATTCCCTCCACATGCTTCAGAAAAACATGGCAGATATTTAGGAGAGAGAGAGAGAGAGAGAGAGAGAGAGAGAGAGAGAGAGAGAGAGAGAGAGAGAGAGAGAGAGAGAGAGAGAGAGAGAGAGAGAGAGAGAGAGAGAGAGGGTGTGTGTTCATGCTGTATTACAGCACACAAAAACCTTGATTCTTCTGTGTTTAGGTTTAAAGGATAGGTCACCCAAAAATTCTGATCTAATTTACTTACCCTCATGTAGGGCTGGGCGATATGGCCCAAAAAAATTATCACGATATAATTTAGCATATCAGTCGATATCGATAAATATCACGATAAATGTAAAATGTTTATTTCTTTAAAGTTTAAAGGCATATTTTTGCTCCTGAGTGAAATATGTAGAAAACAAACAGTTAGCTGTGGTTTTAAAACTAACCTTTATTGTCAAAACATGATAAACACTTCCCAAACAAATGAACAATTTATTTAAACGGTAGATTTATTTATTAAAATCTTAACTGTGGTCAGCATTATTTTACTCAACACTTTATATCAATAATATATCATTATACAGGGCTTGAAATTAAGCATGTTCATGTGCTTGTCCTTCGAACAAGTACATCGTTCAAGCTTGTCCGGAAAAGTGTGTGTGTGTGTTTGTGTGTTGTAAATATAATTTATTCTGAAGCAATATTCTCACCAGTGTTCAATCAGCTTTGACATATTTAAATCTGCATCATTTGAAATATGTGATATTTTTACCTTTTATAAAGGGCATTTTCCCTTAATCTTATTAAATATAGGCTAAGCTTCATGTTTCATTTTATATTTGTAATTTTGATCAATACATTTAATTAAAATAAAACACTATAAGGGCTGTTACCATTCAAATTAAATAATTTACACTGAAAAATTACAACAGCATTAAATAATGTTTTGAGATTTGTAGTTTTGAATAGACAAATAAGACATGTTGGAAAGTATGTTTAAAGATCAAATTAAACCACCAGTAGGTGGCAGCAGGTGGCCGTCTTAATGAGCGAGTCATTGAGTCGTTCATTCAAACGATTCATTCAAACAATGAATCGTTCATTTACACAGGTTGTTGTGAGACGCGTTGCGGTTCTGCTGTGAACGATTTTCGCAGCTGAAACAGAACAAATAATGCAATATTGAGCGTTTATATATTTAATTGTCTAAGTAAAATACTAAGAACGCAATCGGTCAAAAAAAAGCGTTTTAAGAAACATTTTGTGGCCCCTTCTCTTGCCTCACAGTGGATTGGTCCACCGTGCATCTCACCGACACACACACACACACACACACACACACACACCTCACCGACAGTGGGCTGGTCGGGAGAGAGAAAAGTTCAGTTTTTGTGGATCTCCAGTAAGGGCTGTCTAGTCTATTTTATTAATTTTAAACACCAGATGACATTGTTTCTCTTTTGATACAGGCGATGCGGAGTCATTAATACATCACCAAAGACAAACAATTATGATAGCGATGTACAAGTCCGATGTTTTAGTGATTATAGTTTGGTAACGTTAGCCTGTTGTAAATAAGTCACCCACTACAACTAACAAGGTAATAAGCCGGTGTGTGAATGTAGTTAATGTAGATTCACCGCTGTGTTGGGCTGCATGTTATATAGAAGGACTTTGAAGAAACACGATCATTTAATAATTAAATTCCTGTGGTGAACGTGAACCTATGATAAGCAGTCCACGCACGTCGCTCTGTTTTATGTCGGATGGGATCGCTAAAATATCTCCAAACCACTCAAGTTGAGCGAACTAACTTGTCAACGATATCTGTGTCCCCCGAGCTGGCCGTGAGCGCTGAATTTTCTTCACTATTGCTCATTTTTATCGCTCCACTTATCTCCGATCCTCCAAGCCTGTCAGCCATATGGTCAGCCACAGACTTTAAACATTACCGCGTGCAGCAAGCAGACGCCCGGTCTGCAATACGCATGCGCAGCATTACGCATAGCGCGTAAGCATTATATCGAGAATTTATCGACCTGTTGTTATCGTTTTATCGAGGAAAATTATATCGTGATAATTATCGTTATCGTTTTATCGCCCAGCCCTACCCTCATGTCTTTCCAAACCATTATAACTTTTCTTTCTTTTGTGGAACATGAAAGAAGATATTTTGAGAAATGTCTTTTTTTTCCCATAATGGAAGTCAATGGGCGCCAAAACTATTTGGCTAACATTCCTCAAAATATCTTCTTTTGTCCTCTGCAGAAGAAATAATATCATGCTGGTTATTAGACATGAGGGAGGGTATTTTTGTCATAATTCCGAAGTCATTTGATATATTACTGGATAATGATTTAGCTGTCCATTTTGGTGCATGTCAACATTATTGCTCCATTCCAGCTCTGTTCAGTACTGGATAAAATCGTTCAACTAAAAAAACAATAATAAAATAAATAATATAATATAATAAAAGTAATTATATTTATATAATTAAACGTTTTATAATAAATACATATATATGTATAATATTTTTATTAATGTTTGGATACAAAGTTGATTTGAAGCATTTATGCTGTTATGTTAAAAAACAGTCAAATGTGTCCAAGCATTTTACTATATGCTAATGTCGCAGTTAAATATAGATATATTTCAGATGTACAGCTTTGTATACAGGAAAATGTACCAAAAAGGTCCTGTGAAATGTCCAGCCCCAACTTCCTTTTTCAATAGGAAATGTGTGAACACAGGAAAGAAAATGTGTTTGTCAGACCATTTCATGTTTTTAAAGTTTAAGAGGTAGATGCTCATTTTGTTTTGGAACATCTATAGTGTGTACCTTCAGTTGTATCGCCAAGAAACCACAATGACAATTTAAGCTTATTTGATAATACTGTTTTCTGAAGTGAGCTGTAATTTGACCATTTTCCTGCCTTAATCTTTTCTAGTTGTGGATTGTTTATTTACTTGCTCTTTAAAACTATGTACTCCTTGCTGAGATGGGTTGTGCGTATAAAGTATAATGGTGTGGGTTCAGTAGTCCTTGCTGTAGTAGGCCCTGAGTGTACATTGCTTAGTCTGTAAAGACCAAGATATAATGTAGCTGAGAGCTGCTCATTTTGAATTCATAGAGCTGAACTTGTAGTGTTTGAACATATAACGTGTAGAAAAAGAATTGGTCTGAACATAAACTTGTGTGTGTGGAAAACCCTCCGGGGATTCTCTAAACCAAGGAAAGCCTGAGATTTGACTGCTAAAGTAACATAGTTCTGTTTTAAACAAGGCATGCAATGACATTTAGACATGGTGAGGCCTCTAAACATATGGTATTATGATTGAAACCAGCTCGAATCAAATTGATTTTTTTATTGTCACGTTGGAACAAAACTGAAGCATAACTGAATTAAAATGAGCTGCAGAGGAAATCGTACTACTGATAGATTTGAGTCAAATAGATGTGATGCCTGGCGCCATATATGGAGTTTCAAAAACTGCTTTGGCATAAAACAATTATATCATTGTCGGTTAGTGGTCCAAATTCCTGGTGTGAAATGGCTGGTGGAAATTAGGGCGAAATGGCTGGAACAGGTTCTAACTAACAAATTGAATATGATTTAGTCGATTAACAGCAAATTGAAAATGCACAAAGACTTGCATTCATTAGCCTGAATGAAAATGATATCTTTTACTGTTTGGTTTTTAAAACCAAGAAAACAGGAGAATTTAGCACCACTTAGCCTGATATGAAAGTACATAAAGCTGCAGCAAAAAGCTACAGAAAAAAAGAATCTACATCTTACCAAATTATAGGGTTTTCACAAGTGCTTTTATCATTCTTGTCAATTGCTATCAGTTGCCCTCACAGTTATGTGATAATGGTGACATTTTCCATATCCGTTCATTTCCAGTATGATTGTTATGTTGTGGTGCATTATTATGTTCTCTCGCATGCTTTTTAAATAATTTACAGATCGCATTCAGTGTTCAACCCTAATCATTGGGATTCGTTTCAGGTCATCTGGAATGAGTCATTTCCCTGTAACAGCATTCAGTAAACCGAGCCGATGAGCAGAGATGTTGTCCTTTAACTGCTAAGATAATGAAGTACTGTGGGATCTGACTTCCGGGCTGGCCAGGGCAGGTTGGAGTAAGTTCGGCCCAGCTCAGGGAACTGCAGCGTGGGGCAGGGCGCCATGGCAGGTGCCTGTGTCAGCAGTACTGCCGGCCAAGGGGAGAGGTCAATCTCACACCTCCAGCAGGTGGGACACAGGCTTGCATTAATGATGCTTACAGTGAGATAGTTGCAGTGTCAGGGGGAGAGAAAAGCATTGAGCCAGGTGTCTCCTCCAGCTCTGAGATTTACACAGGAACACAACACCGGTAACAGGCTTCTAAATTAGGAATTCATGCTTGATGAAGCTGTCGGGTCAGTGAAGAACGGCATTTGTGGTCCACACTTTTTTAGAGAAATATCACATCATTTTGTTTTTATATAAAGGCCAAAGACTTCCATTTATATAATTAAAATATTATGATAAGGGGTAATTTTTTTGATGTTTGATAAAAGGGATAGTTTCACCCAAAATGAAAATTTGATGTTTATCTGCTTACCCCCAGGGAATTTTTTATTTTTTTGTACTGTGCTCGATTAACTGAGACTTCTTACAGCACTTGCAGGTTGTTGCCCTTGTTTGTTTCGTTGCTTCTGCTCTCCCCTTTTTGTAAGTGGCTTTGGATAAAAGCGTCTGCTAAATGATTAAACGTAAATGTATAATTTATGTGAATGGTAACAAAATCTATGAGAGTAAAAAAAAAAAACCATGCACATACAAATCAATATTAAACCCTGTGGCTCATGATGACAAATTGATGTCTTAAGACATGAAATGATCAGTTTGTGCGTGAAATCAGACAGTATTTTCTTTTTTTTTTTTTTTACTCCGGTAAGTGAGGTCGAGCTACACAATATGGCGAAGAGATACCTACGAGAGATCACTTCTGCTGCTTGTGTAAACTCCGTACACACCAGATAGTGTACATTGACCTCTGAAAATACAATATATTTTTTACCAAGTGATTTTTTTTCTTTTTTTTTTCTGGATTTTTAAGGATTGTCTTACCCAGCATTTTCAAAAATCCTCCCTGTATAAGGATTTTCTTTTGTACAATTTGAAAGGTAGATTCTTTTATATATTTTTTGATGCTGCACAATTAATGGCTAAATTTACTTGTACCATACAACCTATTTTTGTGTGTGTGTTTAAATTTTCTTTTTGTTAACAAAGATTGATTGTTTTTCAGAATTGTTTAGTCGGCATGAAGTGGAAATTTGTCTATTTTCTTCTTCCATCGTATTGTAAGGAATTTATCCAAATGTTCATTTTTTTTTTTGAAAACATTTTTGAGCTTATAATTTTTTTTTATCAGAATCTTCCAGTGAAATGACAAAGACTTTTCCATTATTTATATCAGATTTCTTCATTATTTAGTCGAATTATGAAATTCTTCATTTTTTAAAAATTGGTTGCAAACTTGTATTCAGATCTGCCTCCATAGTATTTAAAATCGACAACCCAGCTTCTTTTTTTCACGGAAGAATTGGGTCAGGAAAGATTCTTAAAGCAGCACCTGGTAGGTTTTGCTCGCAGGGTCCCCCTACAGTTGGGAAACAGTGTTGTCCTCTATCGTAAACTCATCGTGCATCAGGGGATGCGCAAGTGCATTTGTTGACATGACAACCATGATAGCCCTGAAAATTGCAGGAGGAGTGTTCTGCTTGCATCGCGTGTGAAATGTCTTCATCCTAGGCTACAGTGGCATACGTTTCAGCTTGTCATATAAATATAATTTCCTGGGTTTTATTTTTTTCAACCAATAGATTGTGATGCTCATGTTTAAAAGCCAGCGTCATTATAGTAGCCTAGTCTATTGGTTAGCATTTTACAGAATCTATGATACTTTAATTCAATGTTTGAGTGGCAGGTAATAACCATATATCGTCAATATTATAATATCAAGCTTCCATAAATGAATCTGCAAATTTGAAAAATCGATTTGCATTGTGGCTTGAGGCAAGACAAATAAACAAATATCACAGACATTTTAGGTATCCTAAAATATGATTTTGTACGTCTTATGTATTTACTTGCAAGAATGTAGACCCTACCAAATTTGTACACGCCGTTTAGACATAGGCTTACATTTGAAATTATGTTTTTCAGCCAAAAAAACGTAAGGTTCATAATATTACACTAAAATGTGGCAGACGTGTCATTCAGTCTATTGTAAGTCGATGTATCATCGCCATTGAGTCTTGAAAATATATTATGAAGGTTGAAAAGTTACCTGGTGCTGCTTTTAATGGCCCATTTTGATAATCGGGGGTCGTTTAGAAAAAAATAATTGTGTTTGTTTGATGAAGACGTTAATGAGCCCTGTGGTCGAGAGAATCATTCTTGTTGCCGCTTCTCCCTCAATCTCTCCTCTCCCTGAACGGACAGGGGACCTGAAACTCATTAAATATGCAAATCTTATCCAATCCTTGCCATTGACGTTTACTTCTAAGTCTCCAGTGCATCACGCCCATCAAAACCCAGCGTTTTGGAGAGAGCATGAAAACCAGTGTAGAAAATAGCCTATTACTTATTGGTTGTGATGTTTTTGAATGTAAAAACTACATGAACATCATGAGTTGACCTCAGACAACAGTATTAAAAAATAAAAAAGCCAGTTCATGACACCTTTAAGATTATCTCTTGGGTTAAGATTAGGAACATTTGATGTTCCAAGATCTGCCCCTGTGGCCGTTCTGCCTCATTTTGCACTCTTATGTCATACATCTGAATCATGAGCTCCTCAGCTCATCTTTCTCCATACCTCTTTGTCCTTCTGCTCTCGTCCATGCTGTAATGGTTGAATGAAAGGAGGAAGTATCTATTCTGGACATTTCACGCCCCCATCAGCTCTTTACCACAGATGATCAGCTGTTGTGTGTGTTTGCGTGTGTGTGTAATATAAACAGATAATGTGAGCGTGTCCTGATGCCACAGTGAGTGTGCATTTGTATCAGTAATTTAAAATGAGTGGATATTTAGGAGTGTAAATGTGTATCTTAAAGGGATAGTTCACCCATAAATGAAAATTTGTCATATTTACTTCCCCATGTTTTTACTGACTTGTTCTCTTTTTTGGGGAGAATGATCCTTTTAAGAGTTTGTATTATCTTCTATAAGTGAAAGTGGAGATGTTATTTGTACAGAATAGGGTTGGGCGATGTCTACCAAATTGGCATCAGACCATGTCTACAGTGAAATATCGCAATGGACAATATCATTGGGGGGTTGTGTTTGAGCGTGTGTTTGAGCATGAAGAACGATGGGATCAGTGGGATCACTATGCCTGCTCAACATGGTGATGTCATCAGCCATCGGCAATAGACGGTGGCATTGGCATTGTCTATCGAACCAGCCCTAGTACAGATCTATAATAGTCTGCACATGAGCCAGTTTTTCTTATCAGAGTAAGACACTGTCTGTTTAAATGTTAAATATGAAATGTTATTATCAATCTAACAGTGTAAGGTACTTCACTGTATTTCATTCAAATCAACATTTCGATTTTTTTTCTCCTTTTTGAGGCCTAATTTGTATTTCTTTTCTTCGATTCCTCAGATGGCAGCATCTGGTCTGAAATGTCCTGAAGGAGAATCTCCTCCTCCACGGCCTTCCATTTTGTCTGAGATCAGGAGTATTTGCTGGCCCCATTTGATCCTTTCAGTACGCTTGGGTTTAATGTCTGGCCAGTGTTTTTCAAGCAGCAGGTAGTCACAGGGAAGCCGTTCTAGGGTCATCACTCTTTTGTGTCACTGTAATTCATACACAGATGGAGACCTTTGAACTTTGACAGAGGTCATTTTGAAATTATTACTTTTATAAATTTCTATTTTGGTTGGGTGTATTGAAGAGAAGGATCTTTGGACAGATTTTTTGAGAAAAACACAACCCTGTGTGGGTTTTGTCTGTGAAGGATTCGCTTTCCTATATGTGAGGTCCTTTATTTATTATTAGTCTTAAATAGCACTTTTCTCATGTTTTGATACTGGACAATTTTAAGTTAAGGGGGCTTTTATTTATGTCGATTTTATTCGAAATGTCATTTAATGCTTGCAAAGCATTGTTTTTTTTGGGGGGGAGGGGTGGGGGGGTAGACATTTTGGCAAGAGTCCAGCTAGTTCTAGACCGGTTTGATCTGCCTTTTATGGCTTTTTTGCATGCTATATTAGAGTATTGGTGGGGTGCCTCTGACTGTCTGTGGAAAAGCTACATTAACAAAAGCATCTTAACATGAGAGATAAAATGAACAAAGAGAACTGTCTATGCACGTGATTCTTTTTTCCTCTCATGCGTAATATAATCATAATGTAATATACATTTTTTTATTGATTTTATGAATTTAGTTGTTGTAATATAAATAGTATATTTTTGTTTATTCTTTTATATATTTAGTTGTCTTCTTTTTCTCTGAGGAAGTGTATGTTTTGGTTATCCATGAGCTTGTTAGTGTTCTTTCACATCAAAGACAAGCTAGAAGTGTAACCTCACTAGCCAATGGAATTTTTTTGTCAATAGTAAATCAGTCTGAGCAGTAGGCACAAAGCAGTGGACTTCATAGCATCCTTTTGAACTGAACTGTGTTAATGACACATTCATTCAAATTGCCATCATCATTGTACAATTTTTAGCAGTATAACTCAATTTGAGCATGATTTGTGACACTTTGTATGCCCACTGTGTACCTGACCTATTTTCCGTATTTCTTTTTTTTTCTCTACATGGTGGTCCCTTTGCTTTGTAATGACCGAGTATCTAGTTCAGGGTGGGCATTAGGCTAACTTCATACCTCATTTGATGTAAGGTCTGTTGATGTGATCAATTGCTTGAGTGAAGTCGCCAGTCTTTCATCAGGCGTCTGCTCACAGAAGGTGGTAAGGACAGAGCTGGAGGCTCAAACCTATCTGCTTTCATGATGTTTGTCTCTCAGCTGACTTCAGAACAGTGTTTAGCTTCACACACAGTAGATGGAACGCTCTCTAGGTAATTTACAACACGGCAGTATCTCCAAAAACTGTCCATGCGTGTCAACCGTATCTCACTGTGTTGCCTTTTGGCTTGCCTTGCGGCTGCAGGTATTAAGGACTTGTGTTGTCTGTTTACTTGATGTGGTGAAGTTGGCTTTGGTAGACATAATTTAGCAGACAACATGGCTGTCACCAGCACCACAGAGTTGTGAAGTTATTGGCAGTGGTTAGAACTGATATAACTAGGCTATAATACTTGTAGCATGTGCTACCCAATTAAATATCTGACGTACGCCATTCATTTCTTTTTGTTGGACTGTGGCTCCACCTGGCCACATTTGAGAGTGTTTAAAGGTAACAACTTGGGGGACATTTGATCTTGTTTATGTTGATCTTGTTTAGTCATGCTGCCTTGATGCTCAGACGAGATTCTGGTGCACTGAAAATGCGGGTTTGGTTTTAAATATTTATTCAAAGTGGACAACGGCCGAGTTAGAATGTGAAACACTGGGCCACATTTGATCGTACCTGCAAGTGTTTTACACTTACTTAATCAGCTATCTTTCAGTTGCATGTGTATTTGATGTGTCTGTCTGGCACTCTGTCATCTCTTGTTCCCATCATGGTTGTTTAGAGACATTTATAAAATGCATAGTGACTGAAAGTCTGAATGAGCCACGTTAAAGGCCTTTATAATATTAGTGATGATAGAGTTGTTTAATACTATAATAAATATACTAATACTATACTATAGCCTACTATAATATTGGATTATAATCATGGTTGTTAAGAGACAAATGTAAAAATAAAATAAAAAAAGAATAGGAAAACGCTACAAAGCGTTTCTATGTTCTATTCTGCGTACATTTGTGTTGATTTTGGCAGCCATTCATAGGCATGCTCTGATCAGAGTTTTTACAAAAGCATCTTAACATGAGAGATGAAATGAACAAAGATAACTGTCTATACAAAATTTATTTTTCTTCTTAGGCATAATATAATCATAATGTACAGTAATATAAAAAATATTTTAGTTGTTAATATAGTTTTTGCAACCAATCAGAATTTTTGCAACTGATACTGATTACTGTCATGTTCAGCCAAAGTCAATCCTGTTCCTTATTATTCAAGCCTTATATAAGTAATAAGAAAGCTCTCTGTTTAATGACAGTTTTTTTTTGCCAGATAAGTAATACCATAGATGTTTTTTACAGTAATGCTATAGATTGTTGTTTAAATTGAGTGTCAAAAATAAGCACAACAAAGAATAATTTTACAATTACAATTTTAATAGGCTTTTAAAAACTAAAAAAAGCCTTATGCAAAACACTATCCATATGGATACTCTGGCTTATTAAAGAGCCTACAAGACTTTGTCAAACTGAACATAATTACAACTCATAAGGTGTAATTAAACATTGTCCAATATGTGCCCAAGGACAAAAACAAATAGAAACACTGCAACTCCTAAATGAACAAAATGAGTAGTCTGATACAAAAATGATCAGGAATATTATTCAGCAAGTGTCTTTCCTTCATATCTTCTACTTAAGTCGGTAAGGAAGAATTCTCTTTATAAATTTAAGATTTTCTTTTTAATTCAAAACACGAGCGACTCTACTAAAAAGTCACTTACCATCAATGCTCGACTTGAAGCACTAGCACTAGAAATAGAAATACAACATACATTTTAAAAAAGTAATCAAATGTACAAAAAAAGTGCATAATCTGCACAAAAGTTATTTAGTTAAATGTGCACTATGTAGGATTTTTGCAGTAAAATATCCAAAAACCACTAGCCCAGTGTTATATATTTTCTTGAGTTCATACAATATCCCAATTGTTTCAAACTATTTATAAAATCTCTGAGAAAATTCCTATTTTAACCAAGAAACCGGGACATCTGAGGAGTCGCTTGCCAATTCCGTCATATCTGCGTTACCACAGGTTTACTTTTTTTTCTTTCTTTTTTGGCAGAAATGCTTTACTCTTAGCAGTGTGCAACAAGTATTATAGCAGCTGCTGAGTGAACACACAGAGTAATGTCTTAACATCATTTTAAACACACTTAAATGTATCTAATAAACAGCTGCATTACCTCTTACTCATGAAAGTTGAAATGGCGCCGGCAACTGTGTCATAATAAATAATAATAATGAATATAATAAATATAATAAATGTCCTGCTGCTCGCGAGCCGTTTTTTGCGTAACAATCGCTCCAGCAGCCTTGCTCAGCTTCACAACACGCCGACCTGCTCATACTACAGTAATGTTAATAATCGCATCTGTGAAATTAATTTCTACCTGAGTCCTATCCTGATTCTTTTCCACTGGCTGTGAGGTGAAGACTACATGTCCCAAGATTCTGGGCTCAAACTTGGCGTCATCAAGCTACGCCTTTGTTTTGAATAGGCAACCTCTAGCGGATGGAAAAGGTACATAGTGTAGCTTTAAGAGCAATGAGAGTCTGTTTGATTTAACATGATTGGCAAGGTCGGCAGCAGATTTATTAGCCTACTTTTACTTAAACACTGAGTGCAGAGTTTACGTTCACTTGAAACATAAACGACTGTTAACGAAGATTCTCGCAAAGATGGCTATTTAGCCACAGAAGTGTGTATATTTGACGGTTCAAGCCCAGTAAGATAAGTTCTTACGCGCTGTTTGAACAGCAGCTTTATTTGCATGCGTTCCAGGCAGCGTAACGGATTAATGATATACAGCAAAATAGAGAGAGCTTTGGTGAGAACTAAACAAATATTGAATTACTACAGTAGTAATAAATCACTAGAAATTACATCAAAAGTAGAAAACGTTGGTCAAAAACATACATTTACACCCAAACTGACCAGCAAAGGCAACTTTCAGATGCCATTTTACTTTTTCTAGTACAACTGTCATCGAATGAAATTCATAGATTGTGGGATATCAACGGCAGAGAAGGACACATCTATGCTACCTTTAAAAATCGATCAGATGAAGGTATCTCAGGAGACAGGAAGTGAAGCTAACCCTGGATTCGGATGTGCCTTGATGCCTTCCTACCTTGGGATGCGTCCTCCGAAGGCAGCATTTTTACGTTTACAGGTGCAGCCGTAAAATGTGATTATCAGCGATACCGATCTGCAGCAGATTGATCGGAGCATCCCTAATCATAAATTGCCTGATATAGCACTTTTAAAGGGTTAGTTCACCCAAAACAATTTTTATTAGCCCTTGGTTTACTCAAGTTGTCCTAGGTGTATAACATTCTTCTTTCAGACGAATACAGTCAGATTTATATTAAAGAATGTCCTGGCTCTTCCAAGCTTTATAATGGCAGTGAATGTTAGTTTATGTTAGAATAACAACTGAACTGAAGCATGTGTAGAGGATAGAGCAAAACATCCGTGCAACCTCTAAGCATGCGCAGAAGATAGAGCAAAACCTCTGCGTATGCGTCAGTTCAGTTGTTATTCTTTCGCTGTTATTGAATGTTGGACTTGTATCATATTGTGTTGCCACAGTTTATAAGTGCAATAACCACTCACGGAGGTGCATCCATGGTTCAATTCTAGCGAATAGTGTTTCTTTTACCTCTTCCAGAGCGCTGCTTTGTTTTGTGTCTCTCTCAGTGCATAATGATTGAGACAGAGGCCTATACAGATTGAATGTAGATCGAGTTGTGCACCTCCACACATTCATATTGACTGCTACATTTACATGGGAAGCTCTCAGCATGTTTGTGCAAACAGGGCAGGAAGTGTTTGTTATAGTGGACGCGTGGGGTAACTATAAGTGTCCCTTTGATTCCTGTGGTTTCAGTGACACACTCCCTCTCTGCGCTGGGCATTGTTCACCCACACTTCTCTCCAGGAGTCAGCAGTGTTTCCTGCTGAGGGTCTATACACTAGCATCTGAAGGGGTGTGTTTCAGCACAGCAAGGCTTTCTTCTCTCTTTTCTCCTCCAATCTTGTCTCTTCATCGTCACATCAGATTGTTTGTCTAATTGTGTGATTGTTCGTCAAAGCTTGAAGTGGGAGGGGTGGCGTTTGTGGGTATAAATAGTGTGAATTTAGCTAAAAATAGATGCATTTTGTACTCATTGCTTTTATTCTCATTTGAAGCAATCAGTATGCTTTAAAAGTCAGCTAATTGGTGCTCATTATTTATTACGCCTATGCATTTATTATAATAAGCAACAGTGACCTCATTTCGAGGTTTCCAGATCCAGATGTAAATGAGTTGGCTGTAACCAACTTACGGTGCTCCAGCAACCGGCCAAACTTAGACCTGTGGAATGACACATCTTATCAGTAGCCCTCCAGGAACCGAAATGCATTTTAGAAAGTGTGATTTCTTTCCTTTTCTTCTCCGTCTGACTTTAATTTTCTCTTCTTCCTCTGCTCCTCCGGGTCAGCAGCTGTCAGGTATTGAGATGAGAAGAGGGGGGCTGCCCGCTGCTGCATCGCCGTTCGCCACGACACACGCCCACCTCCGAGTCACATCTGGTGTGAGGAGCGAGCGCTCCGATAAGTGAACCGAAGCCGATGGCGCACCACACAGATGTTGCCCCCGCTACTTTCCCCTCTAAGTCTTCCAAATCTCCTTGAGAGAGCCGCACACACTTTGGCCTCCTGATAAAAGTTTGCCGAGCAAGAGTCTTCATTCTCCACGTGGGTGGTCTAGCCCGTACATTCACCACACCGGTGCAAAGGAAGCCTATGGCATGCTGTACCTGCGCCTCATCCTCCTCTGCCCCCTCTACAATCTCGTTAACTGTGTCTATTACATTCGAGGCCGCCCGAGGGCTTCCAAAATCCTCCCGGATCTCCAGCGGTGACTGCAAGGCCGTATCTTGTAGATGCACGTCTCTGCAGCCTGGCGGCCAGGGCAGCAGGGTGAAATTGAATTAGCTGTTGTGAACCTGTGGCCTTGAGAAGATAGATGTGTCAGAATCGAACAGAGAGGGCTGAACCGAAAAGTTCAGAAGTAGTCTTCATTTTTTAGGTAATCAGGTCTGTCTTGAAGCAACTAATGACGACCAGCCCAGCAGACAGGGGATCTTCTCTCTGTCCAAAGCAGGGGTGAGCTCGGGTCACACAGTTCCTTTGAAGAGGAAGCACAGGTCAGGAGATCAAAGAGGCTTTTTTCTGATCTTCTCCAGTGGTGTCAACTTCAGTGACAAAACCACGTGTGTTTGATTGACTTAGGATGAATTTGTCAAAGTTTTTTGTTTTTGGTATGTTGCTGAGTAAATGGTTCTTTTTATCAGAAGTTTACGGTGCAGTTTTTTACAGGTGCTTTGCTTTTAGGCTCAGTGGTTGTAGCTCATCGTGGCTCACTTATTGTGGGGAAGGAAGCAGCGACCTTCTGTCTTTCCTGCAGCATCTTTTCTTTAAAGGGTTAGTTCACCCAAAAATGAAATTGATGTCATTAATATCTCACCCTAATGTTGTTCCACACCCGTGAGAATTTTTTATTTAGTCCTAGAGTTAAATGGTAAATGGACTGCATTTATATAGCGTGTTCAACAGACCCTATGTCCATCCAAAGCGCTTTACATATTGCCTCACATTCATACACCGACGGCGGTGTCTGCCATGCAAGGCGCCATCCAGCTCGTCGGGAACAGCTGGGGTTAGGTGTCTTGCTCATGGACACCTCGACACTTGGTCAGGTGGAACCGGGGATCGAACCACCAACCTTCCGGCTTGTAGACAACCTACATGAACCACTGAGCCACTGCCGCCCCATTAAAGTTAATGCAATTGTATGCACACTATACTGTCCATGTCCAGAAAGGGAATAAAAACATCATCAAAGTAGTCCATATGTGACATCAGTTGGTTAATTAGAATCTCCTGAAGCATCGAAAATATATTTTGGTCCAAAAATAACAAAAACTCGACTTTATTCAGCATTGTCTTCTCTTCCTTGTTGGTGTTCAAACCTCAAATAAAGATTCAAACGGTTGTGAATCAGCTTATTGATTTATGATTTAGATCGTGTGTCAAACTGCCAAACTGCTGAAATCACGAGACATTGGTGATCCGAATCATGAAACGCTGATTCATGACTGTTTGAATCTTTATTTGAGGTTTGAAAACAAACGCGGACTAAATATAAAATATCTTAGACTGTGTTCCGAAGATTAATGGAGATCTTACGGGTGTGGAACAACATTAGGGTGAGTCATTAATGACATCAATTTCATTTTTGGGTGAACTAACCTTTAAGTGTTCCCATCCTCTTTCTATAATTTACACTGATATAGTTGTGCTATATCGTCTAAATCGTCTAAAACAGCTCATTGAATTGTTTGAACATGTTCAATTAATTAGAGGCCACCAAATTGTATAACATTCACTAAATAATTTCAGGGTATCTTTACTAGGGTCAATACTGAGATCAGGGATTTCCAAAATAGGATCCTGGAATAATTATTTTATTATATTGACAGCAATAGTTTTGTTTCTAATTGCATCTTTTAATTCTAATGCATCTATTCTGATAGTGAAAAAAGAAAGCATAGTTTATTGCTATACACTATATATATATATATATATATATATATATATATATATATATATATATATATATATATATATAGTTTTATAATATATAATTTTATTATATACATATTTTTGCTTGATGTATGACGTTGATCAGAAGTGACATTTATAATGTTACAAAATATTTAAAAATTAAATCCTCAAAAAATGTATCACAATTTCCACAAAAAATATAAAGCAGCTCAAATGCTGTCAACATTGATAATAGCATTTTTCTTGAGCACCAAATTTGCATATTAAAATGATTTCTGAAGGATCATGTGACACTGACGAGAAGACTGAATTTAATGACTACAGAAAATTCTGATTTGCCATCACAGGAAGAAATTACGTTTATATCTATTTAAATAGATTTTTCAAAAAAAAAAAATTATTTTTTGTCAAATAAATGCAGCCTTGTATAAGAGGCTTCTTTAAAAAAAACATTTAAAAAATCTTACCAACACCAAACCTTTCAGTAGTATAGTATACATGACAACTTAATGGTTACCTATATGTTTTAAAAGCGATCGAAAGTCCCTGACCTATGGATTTAATTAATTTACTGGTTGCTCCTCGCTAAAGGTGGAGATTTTCGTATAAATCAAAGGCCAGACCCTCACGATGTGGAAATCTTCTCAGCATCACTGGATCTGAACATGCAGGTCTCAAGGTACCAGAGGCATGATTCACAGTCTCTGAATTGGGTGTATAAAGAGTTGTATAAGTTTTGTTTTCATGCAGTTCTGGGCTAAGTGCTCTGTTACTATTTGATATACTTCTGCTTCCTGTTGAGTAGGATGGGCTGCACTCCGGGACCCTGTGGCAAATGCCACCTCCAGTGGCTTCCTCACAGTGCCTGCCAGCAAAGCATCAGGGGCCTCTGATGTCATAGCAAAGGGCCGCTGGGGGTCACCTGGGTGATCAGATCCTACGGCTGCACAAGTGTGTAGGGAAGCAGAGTGAGTGTGCTTCCTGGAGGAAATGGCTCGGAGTGATGGATGGCTGCATTGTTCAACCTATGCCACCATTTTGTTTAACTTTTTTCCTATTTATGCTCCAATCCATCGCATCTGACCTCATTCTTCCCCACACCCAGAGCAAGCGCAGTGCAATGAAAGCTTTGGATCAGTTATAGGGTCAGCTCAGACATGTAGCCTGGCACAGGCGTCATTTCCCTCTGACTGCGTTATAGGCGCTTCTGAGAGCGATCCTCAGGTGTGGTGGTGACGCGGTTTCTCTTGAGGGCACTAACGCTGTGTTGATTCAGTGCCGAGCAATTGCCTCCAGCTCTTCCTGTGGGGTGTTTATCTTTGCAGGCTGGCTGATTTTTCCACTCTATCGTTTATGTCGATCTCTTGCTTTCATCATCTTTTGTGGGGTCAGAGGTCAGGTCTTTTCAGGGCAATGATCTACATTTAATTGAGAGTTCTCTGTCCATTCTCTGCCATTTTACTTTGGATGTGTGTGTTCCTCATATGAAACACTGGGTGTTTGTTTACTTGTCATTAATTAGGTCCAAGTGTGGACTTGCATGCATTTGACAATACATTTTCCCCCTTTATTTGTGTTCTGTTTTTTGTTTTCATGATATTTGATATATTCCATATTTTAATATACTATTTACGGTGTATATGAAGCACAACATAAAATGACCCAAAGTTGGGTGAGTGTTCAGGATATTTTCCAGTATCCATATCCAATTTTTTTATAGGGTTTGGGTGCGTTTGTTTTTCTCTGACATACTTTCCTGACTGAAAATGATGCCCGGACCTCAACTAGGCAATGCCGATTTTATCTTGTATTCCACCTTTGCCCTAAAATTTAGAGTTTATAACCCTTTTTGTTTTGTTTTCTTTTTGAAGGTACAGAAACCACAGAAAAGTGTCCAAAAAAGGTGACGATCCCTGTTACCTTGGCTTTATATTTGTGCTGTCCCTAAACCCTTACACCTTTCCAGCCCCCTCCCTTCTTTTTTCCTCCCTCATCTCATTGAACATGTTTTTCATTATGGACATTCGGTTCATATCTGCACATCAGAGCACAGGCCCTCTGCCCCTCTCCGACCCACCTTGGGTCAGCCAGAACCAGGGGCCAGTGCTGCCCTTTGGTGAGTCTGGAGATTTATTCTAATAAGTACTGCGCTTTTGACAGGTTAATAGCTGACCTCTGCCGCCCGCCAGATATCCAGGTGTCAGCGTCCTTGTGTTCCCTGTCCACTTTTATCAGCTGGGCAGGGAAATGTAAATTAAAAGAAGCATAAAAATAGATGATGGGACATGTACCTTTCTCTCCGTTTTCCCTTGCCTCTTTTTTAGTCTCCAGTTGTCCTCTGTGCTTGTGTGTAGGTAGCATCAAATTGAAGAGGCAGCCTGTTATGTTATGTTTACAGAAGTATTAACTGTCATTTGGCCCATCAAGTAGATGCTAAGACCTACTTTGAGGATTGATCTGTACATGTTTTTTCTTCGTGAAACAAATTATAGACATCTCTTCTCTTTTGCTGATAAAGCTGACTGTTTAGAACTGTGGATCCAGCCACTGCTAATTTTATTTATTGAATTTTAATTATGAATTAGTGTGCATTGTTATACTTTTGTTCTCTGAAAGCTTCTCTGAACTTAATCACTATTATTGTTCTGTCATGACAACTCTGAGTGTTTGGCATTGTAATTGGTATGACCATGTTGATGTATTTGGTCTTTGGTGGAATAGATCTGTTAAGCTGCTACTGTTATTGCAGCTGCTGCTGTTGCAGAGCAAGTACGGGACTTACTACTGCCAATGCATGCACAATTCACTGTGTGAGCAAATATACAAAATAGCATACATGAATTACCTCCAGCAAATGGGTGGAGCTGGGGAAGGTGGAGGGTTTCTATAAGCACACTGCACAGCAAATGATGCTGACAAAGTATTTGAATGTTGTGAACATTAGCTCATTGGCTACTGATACAGCAGGAACTGATCAGATGTATCTATCTATAGCTAATGATGTGATTGCAAGCAGGTTGAGTTAAGCCTGTGCCATCTCGAGTTTCATGACAGAATTTGTATTTATCATTTAGTTTTAAGATTATTTTGCAGCTGCTTTACCTGATAATATGAATTCCATGCCTTCTTTCATTGTCTGAGACCCCTGGCTCCCTTTCTCTACTAAGACCAAAACATTGTTTCTCTGTCAATAGCTATAGTTTGAGAGCATTGCCCTGCACTGGCAAATGTATTTCTTACTCTATTTCAGTTACATTAACACCTTGATGGGCTTTGGAACGTTGAAGCCGTTAAGCATTCTTTTGCCAAGCAATGTAGTCTGATTCCTAAACGAATTACTCCTATGAACCGGTTCATTTTAGTGATTAAAAAACATATAGCACAATCAGTGTAGTTCAATTCCTAAACGAATGACTCTTATGATCTTCTTTTTAGTGACTCAAAAATATACATCACAAGTCAGATTACGGAACAAATTAATTTGTATTAACCAAATACCGATCCAAAAACGTATTCAAATCATGTTATGGACTAGAGTCTGTGAATATTAAATCACAAAAAGACTGCATGCTCTGCATTTCTCTGTCAGCTGTGCAGCTTTGTCATACTCAAGCACATGTGACACTTGTGGTGTTTTCAGCATCTGCCATCTCACTATACGAGGAAGAAATTAAATATATTATTATTGTACAGTAGAATGTATTTCTCAATGTAACAATAATAATCATTAAATATCAATGTTTTAAATTAACACAGAATGTCATAGGGCAATATTGTTAACATTCATTGCAAATGTTTTAAATTATTAAGATACATAAATGATGATTTATTCATTCAATTGATTAGACATTCTTTTTATGTATTAAAATTCAATTAAACCATCAAAACAGAATATAGAAAAATGGAAATTAATGGAAAACAGAATTTCTGAAAAATAAAATTAAACTGAATTTAGGAAAAAAATAAAATAGATTTCTATACACTGTAAAGAATGCTGGGTTAAAAACAACTCAAGTTGGGTTGAAAATGGACGAACCCAGAAATGTGGGTTTAAACAATATGGGTTGAGGTGTTTTTAACCTAGCATATTTTAGAGTGTAGAGCCCAACTCGTTAGGAGGAATAATAATTCCTATATTGATACATTTTTTTTAATGCGTTTCATCTCCAGCCTTCTTTATATTCCTCTGATTCGGTCTCTTTCACAAAGTGGATCAGGCATGACATTGACTAAACGGTTTGCTGCCTTAATCATTACAAAATTCCTGATCTAATTGTGACGTTAATCTCTCAGATGATGAGTGTTTTTTCTTCTTTCTGATGTCTGACGTTTCTAATGATATTCATATGGACAGAGGGACAGGATATGATTTAAGGCTGGTATTATGCCAAAGACAAAAGATAACACACTCTATATGTGTTGTTTTATTCAGTGCTTGTTCCTGTATGTTTTCAGAACGCTTTGGATGTTTTCTTTGATGTGCGGCTCAGACGCAGTTGTGTGGGGGGTGGTATGGAGTGTACCGTGTGTTTGGGCGTGTATTTGCTGGGGTGGGTGGTGGGGTGTTCTTTGTGGTGTCTGATTTTGTTTCTGTATGTTAATAGATTTAAGTGGCACATCTTTGAAGTGCCTACCAGGAGGTCTGTGAGTGGCTATATCGTAACAGCTCACAGATGCCATTGTATACATGACTGTTATTGGTTAGCAGAGCAATCAGCCACATCCTTGCAACATGTAAGGTAAGCACCATTATAGAAAATTTGGACAATCTGATAAAACCTCAGAAACAACTGATGTCCTTACAAATCAGTTGTTATACATTTATTGTATTTGTCACATTGTCCCATCCATGTTTGTTAAGATTACATGTTTAAGTGAATAATTGTTTGGTTGCTTCATCTATGAGTAGATGGTCACGTGATGATCATTACTTCTGGCTGTTGGTTACACACTGTTAATGAAGTCGTGTGAAATCCACCTTCTGGTCACTGTTAAATTTGGGATATCATTGTGATGTGCCCTGCAGTGACTGTGCACTTAAAAGTTTTTAGTCAAAGTGCTTCAGTGCTTTCTCAGTTTACGTCAATGCCATTGTTTGCAACCCAGTTTTGCCTCAGCCTTAAAGGGGTGGTTCCGTGGTGTTTTTAGGCTTGGTTGTGTTTATTGGGCCCAGTATAACATATCTTAATACTTGTTTTTCTTATATTTTACCTTTATTCTACACCGCTGTCTCCACTGTCCTTTGAACGGCTCAATTGCTTCCTGCTTCTCTGAAGCCCATCCCTCCGAAAAACGCAATGGTCTTAGATTGTTTAGATGGGCAAATGTAGTTTCATGTATTTTTATTGGCTGAAGTGCCAAGCACAGGTTGTCCGGAAATGCCACACCCCTTACAATTACGGGCAGAATTCACATCTGCTGTGACTAGCAAGGGTTTATGATGTCACCAACCTGGGTTGTATCCCGTTGTAGTTCAAACCGGCCATTTTTGTAGGCAATAAACTGGCGTAAATTTAAAAGACATTATCTCCGTTTGCATTGAACTTTCACCGCTGTAACTTTGCAGATACTGTTTATGCTCAAGTCAAGCAGCAACATTACACACTAACTAAAGTTAAAAAAGTGAAATCGCATGCGACCACCCCTTTAACTATATGTGCATGGAATGTTTGATGTCTCTTTTTTTAAGAAATACATTTTTTGGGGGGGCTAATGCCAGTGGAGTGACCAGTTTCCATTTCCTATGCTTTTTGAATTTCATTTTTTTTTTCCTCCAGTTATTTGACTCTATCCCTTTGCCTCTGACTGAATAAA
This sequence comes from Pseudorasbora parva, assembly GCF_024679245.1. Classification (NCBI taxonomy): domain Eukaryota; kingdom Metazoa; phylum Chordata; class Actinopteri; order Cypriniformes; family Gobionidae; genus Pseudorasbora; species Pseudorasbora parva. Next base: position 34,795,745 of record NC_090176.1, read on the forward strand.
TTGATCAGCACTGCATGGTGATTTGAGATTTTAGGCCGGTAAGTTGCCTCTCCATTGTCACGTCCATTTTAATTGGCTGGGGCTGTGACCAAGATACGTTACTATTGGCTGGACCCGGATAACAGAATCCCACCCCCACGGTCTCAGCAGTCGTCATGGCTGTGAATCTACTTATGTAGGATTCAGAATGAGCGGAAAAATTGGCAGGACTCTCCCTGCAAATATCTCCAATTCTGGCGTCTTTGTTTTGCTATTGATTACATTTTCAGAGTGCCCTCCTGTGGTATGGTGCTCCCTGTGGTGTCTGGGCTGGTAAATTCATTTTGGGACATGAGGAGGCATGCATTAATCTGTAGTGTGAAGCTAGGATGCATGTCATGCTACCTCGCTCCTGCCGCTTGACCTTTGCTCGAGAAATTCCTTTACAAAGGTCACTAGGTTACCATTGCCCACCTGTAGAGATTTTGGTCTCCATTATTCCTGAATCATCCTGATGGATGTATCAGGATGCAGAAAGGACTGCTGGTCACAGATACTGGACCACACTTGTTCTAACTCTACATAATAGAATATCGTAACGTCTTGAATTTCAAGTTTCTTATACACTACTACTAAGTTTGGGGACGGTAAAATGTTTTTTTTAAACATTTCTCTGATGCTCACCTAGATTACATTTATTTGATCAAAAACTGTAATAGTTTTACATATTATTATAATTTAAAATAACAGTTTTCTATTTTAATATCTTTTAGAATGTATTTTAGTGCTGTGATGGCAAAACAGATTTTACAGCAGACATTACATTACAGTCTTTAGTGTCTTAATCATTGTAAAATGTTGATTTGATACTCAAGAAGCACATTTTATCAATGTCAAAGTTGAATATGGTTGTGCTGCTTAATATTTGTGCAAACATAATTTTTTTTCATCATGTATGGAAAGTAAGATTTAAAAAAAAAAAACCTGAATTATAAATGTCTTTACTGCCAGTTTTGATCAATCTATTGCATCCTTGCTGAATAAAAGTATTCACTTATTTTTTACAAATCACACTGACCCTAAAGTTTTGAATGTTAGTGAAACATCAAAACTAAATATTTATAAAATTAACATTTTTTATCAGTTTTATCATGCATACTAGATACATTTGTGTCCAAGTCACCATCTTATATTGAGTCTTTATATAGAATATTTGAGACAATTTCTCTACCCTGAATTGCTAAAGAAAAGTCAGATAAAGAAAAAAAGATTGGGGAGACCAAGGATGGTCAGAAAGGAGCTAGGCATTGCTCCCCTGAGGAGCCTGGATGAATAAGCTGGGGAACATGCTTGGTGTCAACAGGTGGGATGATTCTTTGCCATTGTGGCTGCCTTTGTCCTTCTGCCTGCACCACAATAGGATGTCCCCTGTTGGCCCCTGAATAAATATTGCCAGTACTGAAGCAGAGGTGCACAGTAGCTGTATTGAGCTTAAGTGGAAATCAATGCTGATCCATTGAGCCAGTGCTGCCAACCCCTGCCTGTAACACAGGTGTTTACGTTAATGGCGACTTTGGCACAATCACACACTCCCCTTAAGGTCAGACGGGGGCATGTTTACCTTGCAGTGCACTTCTTTGTGCGGTACTCTAATTTCAAGCAGTACCTCAAAGCTACAAATAATTCTATAAATGATAAATGACATTTGGAGATCACACGAACACAACAGTTCAGAGAAAATTACATATAGCTGGACGTAATCACTCTACTGAGCTTTTCTGCACGCACTACAACTTTTCTTGCACAGCTTCTTTTACATTTCATAAGTTTTAATTTAAGCAAGTGGCACACAACTGATTATTATAGAGTAAGTATTGAAGGTACTAAACATCATTACAAAGCCACCTTCAAATCAATCATAGGTAAAATGACACCCTCTCTATACAGTCTATGTACAGTACTACACTACAGGTACTTTATTATTGTAATAAAGAATAACAATGGCTGTTGGTTTATTAAATAGTGTTTCAGTCGTCTGTATTCAGGTTATTTTAAGTGATGCTTCCTGTGGAAGAGGAGATTCAGCTGTGGCGGGCTGCATCTGCTGACAAATTTGATTAGAAGTCGAGGTCCGTCTACCAAATGTTGTTTTCATTTCTCTGTGATGAGGAACACAAGATCTTACTGATTTGATCTGCAACAAACTCATTTTCTCAGGAGTCACAGTGCTTCGTCCTCGACTTGCCAAGCAGAACAACTTTGGGGTACAGGTATGGCGAGATGTGGAGGAGCCTTGGATGGATTTAAAGGGGGTTAATGGTGCAACACTGGTAAATTCTCCATCTAAATCCAATTCATTCTATAGATATTGTGTGTATTTTTATTCTGTTAGTGCTTTTTCTAGCTCAGCACATGACTGACACAGGGGCGAGGGCGTGAACCAAAGCATTGGTTTATAGTGTGAAAAACAGTTAAGCAGAAGGTTGGCTTCCCCTAACCTCTGTTTGTTGGTCCTGTGGAGAGAAGCCTGGCCGTAGGGGACGCTAGCTGTGGAAATGGATTATGATCACTACAGAGAGACCGTGATATGGCGAATGTGATGAATGAGTTTTGGTAGAGCAGCCAGCACCATACTCCTCAGTCTAAAGACAGTAGCGACTTCTCAGCTTTGATCTAAAATGCATTTTTTTACCACAACATTTAAAAATAGGTCGCTGTATGAGATGCTTATTAAAGGCAAATGAAATCACTTATTGGATTTAATCTTACTATTTCATATCCTGTATTTTTTTTTTTTTTATAATTACTCACGCACTCCAGACATTTGATACAGAGCTTGGCATTAATAAATCATGTTCTCTAAATTCATAATATCATCTTGTCCCCAGCAAGGCAACATTTGATATTACATTAAAGGCCTAGAGGAAAGTTTTTTCAAATCATATTTCTAAAAATACTGCGGAACATGCTTCACTCAAATATCTACTGCAATTTTTTGGTCCAAAGAGACAAAAATTCCCCTTGCTATTTATTTTCTTTTTGTACCCCAGTCTGTTTTGAAACTCCTTTATTTGATTCCATGACTCCCTCTCTTTCTCTCTTTAACCGATTCTCTTGATAGCAATTTAATTTAATCTGCGGGGCTCCAAGCAGCTACGTCCTTTGATGTTTCTTTGACAGTCTCTCATAACACGTCAGATTTGATCTAACCTTTCTTGTTGGATAGAAAGAGAGAATAAAGATCAATTAATAGGTGAATTTGAAGTTGCATTAGAGGTTTTTTTTTTTTTTTTTTTTTTTGCCACTTCCTAGTTGCTTTAAGTGCCCATCTGTCTAAACATCTCTCAATTTTTTCCTCCTTTTTTCTGATCATTTCCTCGACTTATTCATGAGCCATGGGAGCCACGCTTTGTAGTCTCCATGTAGCCGTTTCGGCCTACCCCCACTGAATACAGCTATGTGCCTGCATAAAATATCTTTTTCACTCTGCCTGCAAATTCTCTGAACTCTGTTCACATGAATGGCCCAACTTTCTGAAGCTTTTTTCTCTCTTTACACCCTCTCACACCCTCCCTCACTCTCTTATCCTTTGCATTGTGTCCTTCATTGTGGATTTGTATGCAGAAAATCACTGCTGTGGCCACAAAGCACAGTACATCACTCCAGATCATTTTCAGGCGCCCTGCTGTGTGAGTTATAAAGAAGGATCCCTTAATGACACTTTGACTATTAACAATGTTTTAAGTCAATATGTCTCTTTTAGTTTTCCCTCTATAGGCCAATAAATGTAAAAAATGGTGTGTTTAATGCAACTGGGTGTGACTTATGGCAGTGTGGAGGTTCTCATGGCTTATGTCTCGACTATCAGTCACATAATGGTTTAACAGTAGATCATCATTTATTTTCTGCAGGCTTTAATGTGTGTATATATAAGCACAGTAGATATTTGATGTTTGCTTTATTTTTGCATTACAAATTAAGTGATTTGCAAACTACATTCAAAAGGTTTTACGTGACTGCCGTTTATAGATGGGAGGAGGTTATTGCTCTACTGTAACTACAGTCATGGAATCAGTATGCCACAGACAGTAATGCAGGAATGTTCCAGTCAGTCAAATCCCTGCCAAATACGGTGCTTGCGCCATGCTCTGAATTCCCAGCATCCCACACGGGCGTTAGCTGCGTCACCTCGACCCGTGGCATGTTTGCGCTGTTTAAGCGGCACACCTCAAATGAGAATGACCCGTGGTCGTCTATGAGTTTGCTTTTGCCTGAATCCTCTGGCAGACTGCCAAAGACAGTATTTTCACAGAGGCACCGCACAGGTCATCTCGGGAAGACAGAGCTGCGGTGTGTTTCAGTGGCTGCCCTTATGGCTGCTCGTCTTAAAGCGCTCATCTAGCTGATTGCACAGTAAGCAGACAGGGGATGCGGCGCTTAGCGGCTGGTGTCACAATCTGCCCCTCACAATAGCCTGGGCAAGTGCCAACACAGCCAATCTGGAAAGGGTTTTAGTCTATTTTCAGTAAGCAAAAGGTTTAAAAATAACATTCAGAGCTTTTTATTAACTAAACAGAGCAGAGGAACGGATGGTAAGTGAGAGTGAAGCCAAGTTATTGTATTCTGAACAGAATGTCTGTGTCTGGTAATGCTGTTGTATAAATTATTTAAATGTTTTGTTTCTCTTTTCTGCTTTTCAGTCTTCAAATCAGGTGTTCTTATTTGATGAGAAACAGAACAAGAGATCTACTGCCACAAATGTATATAAAAAAAACTAATTATATTGGCATTCATTTGTTGTGTGGTAGTTGCTGAGTGACAGAGTTGTCTTGATCAAATGGAGGTTGTCAGGGCGCCAGCATTGTGTCTGGAAGAAGCCGGGCAGAGGAAGAGGAGGATGCTGTGGCGTGTCTCTTTCTCCTGGGCAGGGTACAGGATCTGGAATCAGGCCAGCCTACAATCAGCGTGGTAGGCCGGTAGCCAGCTAAGCGTTAGAGAAAACCCTCACGGTGGACAAGGATGCGTCTCACTTCCAAGTGCAGTTATCGCATTATTGTTGAATGAATGTTGGTGGAATGTTAGTGGAATATTGGTGACAAATATACAAAATCTGGATGATGGCTGGTTTGAAACAGTTACTTTTAGCTGACTGTTTCTGTTTGTGACCAGTTTTGGGCCTTTTAGAGTCCATAATTTATAGTCATTGTCATCAAAGGCCCACCATATGTTAGATGAACCAGTATTTGTGTTGCTTGGACTGATGATACAAGACATATTCATGGCAGACATTTGTTTGAGGAAATTTTTGCAAATTATCATGGTATTTGTAATTCCAGAAGACTTAAAAAAAACTACTTTATGAATTAAAGTAGGTTTCATTTGCTGTTGTTTTCATGTTTCGCTCTTGTTTGCTTTGCATCTTTGAGCTAACTCCAAATTTGCCCGTGACCTAGTTTAGGTCACATTAAGTTATTAAAAATTTTGACGGAACCTGATACCAAGTGGAACCTCCCAGAAGCTTGTAAAGTGGATGCAAACAAATGGCTGTCGGTTCCTAATGTGTTTGCTTTACGTATGTGGGTGCACGAGGGTAGCAAAGGGAGCTGTAATGGATCATGTTTGTGTTTTTTTAATAAACCCAAGCAATATTTCAGAATTAAGGACAAGCGATGTGTACATCTGCATCGGAAGATAAGCAGATTTTGAGGATATTTAAGGCAAACGGGAGTCCAATGTGACTGCGCTGAGGACGTACCCTTGTCCTACTCAGCACCTCTTTTGTTGTGCATGCTCCACAATCCAGCCTACATGTAAGGGTTGATTGATAAATGAGAAAGTGTTAGGTTTAATCGACTGAGGCTCAGTACACGTTGCTATTTGGATGCTGGGGAGGGACAGTGGATAATGGAAGTATTGTTTCACCCAGTCGCCATGTCTCAGCAGGAGGACAGGGGGAGGCTGTGGGAATAGTAAGCCATCCTGGAGGAGTGGGGTTTGACTGCTCTTCACATCAAACTTCAGATCCTATACAGACAACCCCCCGCTACCCTCCTGCCTCCAGTTTGCCCGGGAACTATTATGGATCATTCTATATATCAGACACATTCATTGTTGTTTATTCCTGGCTTCCCAGATTCAACAGCCATCCAATTGAGCAATGCACTGAAATGAAAATTCTTAACTAAAATAGAAAATGATGGCCCTACTATATCTGATATTTATTCTATAAATGTTATAATATTAAGCAATTAAGTGACCTACACTAACTGCCTTCTGTTCATTTATAGTAAAACATGCAGTTGTGTATATGTCAGGGTTGTTCAAAGTAACATTTAAGCAAACGTAATTTCAAACAGAGATTTTGCTTTTTGACACGGTTGCAAAGAGCACAATTTCTTTAAACAACTTTTTTTGATATTTACAATCTGCATTTCATTACTTTAGTATTGCTATTCATATTTAGTAGTTGAAATCACATTTGAAATTTGACTGTTATACAAGCTTATAGTATATCTCTAGTCTTCAATGAGACTGTGCTGGATTTCTCCACATGCATCTTAAGACACATCAGAGTGGGTTCACTCAGACACTCAGACACGCAAACACAGGCTCTTCAGTAAGATACCTTCATCCTCTGGTGATGATGTTAAATGGGATTAAACATGGATCATACCACATGCATGATGTCTGATTATAATTTCACCAACAGTAATTCTGGATTGCCTCCACCAAACAGTAAGGATGAGCTGAGTAAATCAGAACACTGAGCGCCAATGAGCGCGGGTGAATGAGATAGGTCTAACTGAAGAACCGCAGAACCCATATACGTCACTCACAACAGTCTGAGTACAACAGCGCCACGCCACAGTCTCATGCTGGAATGTGGCGGAGCTGATTTATCTTCGTATACATTGCTCCATTTGGAGCGTTTTAAACACACGTTTAAAACCATGTTAATAACGTCAAGTATTTTATTAATATGCTCTAATTGAAGACACAGACAGATAGATAGATAGATAGATAGATAGATAGATAGATAGATAGATAGATAGATAGATAGATAGATAGATAGATAGATAGATAGATAGATAGATAGATAGATAGATAGATAGACTCACTTTTCATTTTGTTAGCTATGAAAATCTATACATTTATAATGCTATATATTGTGTTATATTGCCTTGTCTGTAAATTTATAAAGAAGAAAATAACCCTGATGCAGGGGTGTTTCTAATACAACGCTGAGTGAGTGATGGGAATTTCACCTCTTTCTCTCTTCTCTCCAATGTAATCAATCTCTTTTCTGGTTTTGTAAAATTGTGGAAACTCTTTTATTATTTTTTATTTTGCTATTGGAGCAAATGGATTCATCGGTATTGAAGTATACTCAGCTAGGATGACTTCTGATTCAGAGAACCCCGGAAATGTGAAAAGGGTCCATAATGCCGTTAATTACATTTTGGAGTTGTGTAGTTGTGACAAGTGATGTGATCTAACTGGCATGGTTACTACCTGGCTAGTTTTGTCATGAAACTTTCAGAATTGAATCTAGACAGCTTGTAAAGGTGCAATTCACTGGTGGTGTTTTCACCCATTTATTGGCATAAAATTTGAATTAACATGGAAGCTGTGTCCAAGAGATGTCTTTTCACCTCTGTGCTGGCACAGATGCCCATGTTTCTCTTCTTTGACTCTAACATCAGTGTGGGGGTGGGATACACAAGGTTTTATGCCTCACCCCACAGAGCAGTAAAATCTTTCTGGACCCACATCACACACTCACTGGTTTTATGGTGTTTGGTGTTGAAACATTTCATTCTGAGAGTGTTTCATCCCCTTGTCTTGTGTTTTTATACAACTGTGCACCAGTGATCTCAGCATGCACTTTCTTGGCGGAATTGTGTAATGGTGTAAAAGTGTCACATTGTGAGAAATTATCGAAATTTGGCTGGGGGACATAGGAATTTTGATGTTATGTCCTTAGCGTTATATTGCTCTTGGTGCACTCTGTGTTGTACTAGGCTACATGGTGATAAACCTACGGCTTAATATCAGCAAATGCAGCCTTGTGAATTAAATCCTTCAGGGAAATCTTATGGCTTCTAATTAAGTGGATTAAAATTAATCAAACAAGAGCGCTATGTTGGATACACGTTGGAGGAAATACAGAACATGTATACAAAGAGTATTACATGTCTTACATCTCATTACAAAACTCATTAAAACTTGCTTAATTACAAGCGCTCTTGACCAAATGCACTTTGTGCGAGCCTTATGAAGTCATTTAGCTTAATTAAAAGTCGCTTTTTCTGATAAAAGTTAAAGATCTACACGCTTTTGCTTGCTTGATATGTACATTACAAAGAGGAGGGAGCTCAAGGCAGTCAGAATTTCAGGAGAGTTTAAAATCTCTCATTGTCAGCAACTCTCCAGATGTGATTTACAAATAGCTTTTGACTTTTTGGTTTTCAAATAAGACATTTTTCTGTAGGCAAAAAGTTGCATGCTTTTATAACCAGAGTACTAAATGTTTTTATAGTGACAACAGTTTGTGATTCTTCAAGGTATGGATGCTGTAGACTCTTCCCTTTGATTTCTGTTTGATAGAGAATGAATGTCTGTGATTTCCCAAAGGTTTCAGCTGTCAACCGTCCAGTTTGCATTTACAAAGCGAAGAGAAAGGAACCAGAAAGGCTGCCACATCCTGTGCTGCTCATGTTTTATTGGCTCGTCAATATTCTGAGCTGCACCTGTCTGGGGTGCAGCGGGGCTCAGGGTACCTGGCCAATAGGACATCCATCACCTGCCATCTGAACAAAAGTTCATTACAAAGTCATGGTGGAGTGGTATCTGGTGGATTTAGCTGTATTCTGCTATTCTGTTTGTTGTTCCTGTTGTCATAACAAGCCAAGGTTGATCTCGGCAAGGCGGCGTGTGCAGGGTTGCTAGCAAAACAGCGGGAAAATGCAAACGGGGAGGGGGTCTAATCCCCCCCGAGAAGCCCCCGCACCAAGCCCTTTGATCTACCTCATCCTACCTCTTCCAATCACTTCAGCTCCGTGACCTCTCTCTCCCTGAATCTGCCTTGATTACTGCCAATGCAATTTTAATATGGTAAAAGAAAATCGCATATGTATTCGTGGAATCTTCTGCCCTTTCACTGCCCACCAGGCCTGGCCTCCTCTCTTCTCAAAGGTCCTGACATAACCCACCTCTGCATTTCCAGTGCTGTACATAATTTCCGTTGTAAAGTAGAACGTTTTTTGGCTTTTAAACTTAAAGATTTTGTTTGGATAGTCTAACCTTTGTAACATTTGTGTGGTAGACCAGGAATGGTTTCATGAAGACACACTTTTCATTTTTTCACTTTCATCTTGAAGATTTGTAATGAGCACTGATCTGTTGTACTGTAAGGCCTGACCTTTAATTTAAAGCTCTTGCTTTGTTGTCGTTTTGCATCAAAGCAGCCCATGTAGAATAATTTAAAGTGTTCAGCGGTGTTATACTTTGTATTAAAGAAACCCCATGATGAACATGCTCTCAAAATGTCTATACAATTTTTGTCTTCTTCTGTCCATTCAAAAAAAGGGGTACATTTTTGTTGTTGCTTTAAACACCATTTACTTTCATTATGGACATCAACTCTCTTTTGTGCTCCACACATACATACATATTTTTAACTAATAAATGATATATAAAGTATACATTATATTAGTTCATCGTTCAAACTTGGTTTACTCCCTAAATGGATCTGAAGTGTATAAAAGTCATTATATGGAGACAAATTGTAGGGGTGGGAATCTTAAGGCACTTAATGATCCGATTTCGATTCTGGGAGTAACGATTCGATTCCCAAAACGATTCTTAACATGCTTTTTTGGTAACTAATTATCCTTCTGTGCAAATACATTAGCTTTGTATTTTGTACAAGATACTATGCTTTTGTTTATAGTTAGAATATCTGTTTGACAGTATTGCCACATTAAAAATTATTATGAAGAATTTTATAGCACATTTAAAAGCAACAGAGTTACGCCAGGTAAGCAGGTCGTAGTTTGTCCATTTTATCTTCCAATTCACCCTTCACTGCGAGTTTGATTGACAGGTGATCTGACCAGGCACATCGCTGAATCTGCCGGTTAGTCAGGAGAGATTAACGTTGGTGGACTTGAACTTGAAAACGGTGTGTACTGATGTCTGTGGTTGAAACAACATTTCTTTTAGTGTTCATTCATGTTTATTTTATGCTTATCAATGAACTATAAGGAAGAGATGATCAGTTCACGAGGCGCTAGTGATCACAACACATTAAAGAGGCACACAAAACGCTATTTGCGGTTACATTTCTTTAAAAAAGAAATTTTAAAGTTGAGACTTTGTTTCATATCAAAAGTAACTTGCTCTGTCCTGTCTGTCAGCGTGTTGTCAGTATCCTCTTTGCTCTGAGATGTATTTTCTCTACGTGAGAACATGTATGTGGAGAGGCCCATGGCGTCGGACATAGCAACAGTAACTAAAGGAGTGGGGCTTTGCAGACGGTCAGCATACGAACGTTTCTGTTTGGCCAGTGACCGCGTGCTTACAGTGGTGAAGTGGCAGTTTAAATCGAACACAGAATCGATTCTGAATTTTTGATAATCGATTCTGAATCGATAGATAAAGAATTGCGATGCATCAATGCTTCGACCTTTTCTCCCACCCCAAAACAAATTGTCAGTCGATTAGTATTCTTTTGTGGATCGATCCTGAAGCAATTGACACGTAATGCTTCCTTTAAGATCTTTGCACATGCTGGACGAAAGAGTCCAATCCACATCTTGTTTTAACACGTGTGCCCCTAACTTTGGACCAATCACTGCTCCACTAGCCACTCAGCAGGAACAATAATCCAAAGGCCTTCTGACACATGGTCTTAATCAGGGAATCATATGGGCCTGATGATGGTTTGTAGCAATAGAATTCATTCTCCACTCACCCGTACCAAGAGTTGCCAAGACTTCAAACGGTCAAGTCCCTAAAGGTTTTGTAAGGTTCACAGTTTTACTGTTGTTTTGAAGTCAGAGTTCCTCTTTGTCCAAGCGGGAGCTTGTGTTTACACAACTGGCTTGACATGGGACTCATCTCTCCTGGTTCTCCAGTCCTCATCTGTAAATAATGCTGTCGACAGACTGAGGTCTCTTTAACGGAAAGTTCTTGCGAGCTTGATTTTGAGACATTTATCTTCCATTTTAACTTCTGCATTTGATCTGGCCTTTGGGACCTCTGGCGAGTTGTGTCACTGGCCAGCATACAGGTAATTGGTAATAACTTTCTGGCCTAGTAATGAGTGAGAGACAAAGCTTGTTCCTATAGGGAATGGACTAAAACTTTAAGATATCAGATATAAGCTATTTTTTTTCTTTAATCGTGTGTTTTGAACATGAACATTTTGGAAAATTCTTAAAGGGGGGGTGAAACACTCAGTTTCAGTCAGTGTCATGTCAATCTTGAGTACCTATAGAGTAGCATTGCATCCTGCATATCTCCGAAAAGTCTTTATTTTTTTTATAATTATATAAGAAAGATGCGCTGTTCCGAGTCTTTCCGAAAAAAGCCGAGCGGGTGGGGGCGTGTCGTGTGAGCGGAGCTAAATAATGACGTGTGCTCGCTGCTGCTATTGTGTTGAGTCGAGTGCGTCGTAAAGCTGTGTCATCCCTAACAGCGGAAAAAAAACTTTATTCAAAATAAAAATATGGCTTTTAATCAGATACAGCCATACATCTATGATCCGGAATCAGACCCAGAGGCTGCAGTTGAACAGGAGCAGCAGCAAAAACGACTAGAGCAGGACGTCTCTATGTGGTACAAGTTATACACTAACTATATAATATGCTTAGCGGCTTGTGTTATTTACATATTTATACTTGAATTATATCGTCGTATTTTTGTCTTTGAAGGTGTACATGTGGGAAGTGCAGTTGTGCACGTGTGTTTGTGTGTTTACGCGTGGTTTGTGTAGACAGTAAGCGGACTGGTTTTGCACGGCAGGTTAAGTTAGTGTTTACATAGAAAGACACGGAATAGTAGCGCATTTGAATGAAGAAGCGTGCTTATTTAGTTCAACATATTTCCCCCCTCTTTGTGTATTGTTGTTTGGAGTGCTTTTACAATATACAAACATAAAGTTACACATATAGTGGCCAGCTAAACAAATGTACACGCACTACACATCGCATGCTCCATTGATCAATTAACTATACGTGATCATGTTTGGGCTACTTGATGAGCATAGGCAAAAACACAGACATTTGAAGCAGTCTTACTCACAGCCTGCGGTTCTAACGTTGGGACTGCTCCATCATTCAGCATTAGGCGATCGGGAAAATCCGGCGTCGAGCTGGGCCTTGTTTATGAAACAGTCGGCACCGAAATGCATTGAACAGATATAAACATTCGCGCAACTCAGTTGCTGATCCGGAAAAGCAAATTACATCCACTGTTGCCTTAACGCGGGGTTTTTGGGGAATCTGTGCAGGACTGTCTTGTTCTGGCAACCAAAAACGCACTTTTTTGGTGACATTGTTATGTGCACATCACCTGTCCAGCATCCTACAAGCCAGCGCTTTGATGGGCGTAGCCTGTTACTTTCGCTCTCTCCCTCTCTCTCTCTCACGCGCTTCCGGTAGAATTTTCCGTAAGGCCCATACAAGGAGATTCCGCCCCCATTAACGTCAAAGGGGACGCATGATCTCAAAAAACTTGCCGAAACTTATGACTAACCGGAAGTAGTATTTTTGACAAAGAAATACTCCCATCAAACGTCCACCTTAACTTTTGAAACTTTGTCCATGTTTAGTATGGGATTCCAAGTCTTTAACAGTGTAAAAAGATCAGTATGCATGAACCAGCATTTCACCCCCCCTTTAAAGGAGTCTTAAAATTGAGAAATCAACATTCCCTTGAGCTTTTAAAATATATAAGGTCATGGTAATGATAAGAATATCCTGTAAGTTTCAGAGCTGAAAATGTCCTTGTTAGTCAAAGAAAAGCTTTTATTAAAACCAGACACAGCAAAGGATTTATCTCAGAATATGCCAGACCTGGACGTCATCGTGTGGTGAAACGCCATCTCAACGTAAGAACAACTCCAGATTCTTTAGCCTTGCCCACCGACTCGTACCTGACATGACAGGCCTACATAGAGATAAACCGGATCAAACTTCTAAACAATAAACATGCAGCATATCTCATTCGAATTCCAGTATTATGAATGCATGGATGAACTTTATTTTTAATGAATATCCAGCTCACGTGGGGAAGACATTGCGCATTTATTCCTTCATTTCGGCACGGGTTAGTTTGTAAACAAGGCTGAATTTGCAGGCAGACATGATGAGATTACAGGAATGAATGAAGGAAGGAACACAGGAATGTGAGTAAAACTGTTTGTTTATAGCCTATGTAATAGTATTGCATTGTTACAGATTGTTTGATATTGTGTGTACGTGTCTAACAGAACATAACTTAGCATGCTGTCACAGGCTGGAGAATCCTTTATTTGTGGTGTTGATGGTTCATTGCGATTCAGGATCAGACTCAGGCATGTATGGGCCAGGGCTCGCAAAGCCCAACGTCCCGGGGCTATGTGTTTTCCAGGCAGGCTACCAAAACATAAGCCTGGCCTGCCGACTGGCTATTTTAAATAATGAAATAACATTCCTTTTTTTGTTGTGCGTTGTTCACTCTCTTGACTTGAAATGTGAAGGAAAAATACAGTCACAGAAGTTTTGTATGTGTATGTGATGCACAGTTTGTGCCTAAAACCATGGATCGGGTTAAGTAATCAAAAAATAACATTCCAATCAATCACGGGTGGATGAGAGATAAATCATTGTGTTTGTTTGATAAATATGTTTTGTGAGCACTGTGGGCAATTTATTCCAGTTGCCGTTTTCCCACACGCTTTCAAAACAATCCCTGACGTGTATTGACAGAGGAGCAGGGGCTAATTAAATATGCAAATCTCATCCAATCCTAGTCATGGGAGCTGAAGTCTTCAGTGTGGGATGCCCATAAAAACCAATCGTTCAGGGAGAGAGCTTCAAAACCAGGATAGAAAATAGCTTGTTTTTTAATGTAAAAACCAAGCAAATGTCATAATTTGACCCCAGACAACAGTATACGTTTTTTTTTAAAGCAGTTCGTGACACCTTTAAACATCCTTTTCACAGTTTAACTAGTTTTTTTTTGTCTGCTTACATGTACTAAATATTGGAATTGAAATATTTAGTTTTTAGGATTTCCATAGCTTCAGACACAACAACATTAAGTAGCAAATATAAATTAATGTGTTTTAATGTGACCTTCCTGTGTTTACTTGTGTGGCTGCTCCTTCTGACCTTATAAATTCAACACAAAGCAATGAATCAACACACAGCCTAAGGCAAGGAGATAAACCGTTGCCAAATGTGCAAGAGAAATCTGAATCTCATGTAAGCAGCTTTAATTATGCCTGATTTGTTGGTACAGTGAGTGGGATTACGGTTCAGATTCAATTAGGATGTCTCGCAGGTAGCCACAACTACTGACACATTTAAAAATGTTCTGTTTTCAGCCATTTTTTGTAACACCTACCTAAAGCCTTAGACAAATTAAAAACATGTTTTCAATCCACCAAGAAGAAACAGAGATGCCAAAAATCATGTCTTATTTTCCTGCTACTCTGTCTGTCAGTTGCTCAAGATGTTTCTAGGAATCCCAAGGGTGCCTCCTCAAACTTGATCATTCTGTTTCTCATCCTCCTCCTCCTCCTCCTCTTTCTCCTAGTAATGTATTTAATACTCTCAAGCTTATTTGGATGTGACTATATGTGTTGGTCTCCTTTGCAACTCATTGTGTAATAATTATTTGCTTTGTCTCTCTTAGGGCCTATAAATTATTCATTGGGCACTTGAGTCTCTTGTGCCACTGTGAACACTTTGACTGCCTTTTGGGTTGCTTACGGCATGAAAACATGCTGGTGCTCACTGTAAGAGGCTGATCGCAATGACTCCTGTACATCTAGGAGGCTACAAAGCCTGAATTGAATGAATCTGTGCTTGGAAAAAGTAGTGAAGTGGAACACCTGGACTACTGTGACCAAGAACTTATTTGATATGTTGGGGAAAGACAGTCTGTGAGTGCCAGGAGGCTGCACGGGGGTCAGGCCACCATCTTGCTTACCCGATGAAGAGAAGGGAAGCCCAGCGGCACCTGCCTTATTAGCACCATGCCACCTTCAGTTGACGTAACCTCCGCCAACCTCTGGAGGAATATATATATATCATCCACAGGGCCATGCCTATACTGTAGGCCACGAAAATGTATTAGTACAGGTTTTTGCCGATTAACTAATTCAGAAGTCAGCTTCATTATTCCGCCCTTAATTAAGATCACAATGCAAATTCCTTCATTAATAGTGACACAGACAATTTCTTCTTGGCTCCACGGGGACAAGATTATATGCAGGCACCGTTGAGCAGGTTGCGAGGTGTCACCGCATATTCAAATGGCGTGCTTGTTTAATTGTAGTAAATGTAGCATGTCCGCATAGGTAAAAGAGTTTTGAGGGCCGGCGAAGGAGGGGGTACAGCCCGGGCTGAGGCCCCTCCGCTCCCCCAGGCAGCTGTTTGCGGGGCCCTGGCTGCTCCCTTGGGGCCTCTGCAGGACCGTGTTGTTGGACTCTTGTCTTTTATGGCGGCAGCAGTAAACATGACAGGCTGTTTGGGTACCATCTGTTTAAAATGGCTGCCGCATGGTAACAGGGAGATGAACTTGAGAGCTGGTTTGTGTCTGTCTCCGTGCTAACAGTCTTGTCTCCACGTCTCTGCAGGTGGACGTTTGACAGGGGAGGCGTGGATGTGTCCAGCCAGTGGAACCTGGCGTCTGCTTGAATGCCCGTCAACACTGTACGCACCCACAAATTCACACAAATGCGCACGCATGTAAAGGGGAAAAAAAAGCTCTTCACAGCTCTTCGGTTTCTGACAGATTGATCGGAGTTGCCAGAACATTCTGTGGCTGTCAGTTTTGTAGCAACTAAATCATTTTCCCCAAAGATTTGGGCATTTAAAATTAAGATTTTACGCAGGGAATCATATGCCAAAAAAGCACCTTTTGCAAGTCACATGCATTAAACATTCAGATGACAATGTTTTGATGAATTGCTGACCATTCGTTGACCCCCTGATGTTTGTTTTCGGGCCTCTTCTGACCAGAAACGCATTGCATATTTGACATCTTTTCTTTTAAGATTGGTCTCTTTTCTCTTTTTTACTTTCTTTTAAAGAACCAGTGATAAACTTACCTGGTGATAAGATTTGAACAGTTTTCCAACATAAAATAGACAACATAAACACTGGAATGCTCAGTAACAGGTCAGTAGTTTATTCAAACAATTAGAAATGTCGTTCAATTTTGTTTAAAGAAAATATTTTTTTGCAATATTTCCACAGACCCGCAGATTGAAAACCCTGGCTTTATACACTGATATTTTTCTACCAGTATATCAAGAATAGCTATCTCACTCTATCAATATCTACTCTCATTGGTAAAATTATAATACTCTTTTGTTGTATTTGTGTCCCTGCACATACAGTTTTGAACCTGTAGCAAGGTCTTTTTTCTCCACCCATTCCATTTACATTGAATAGGTCATTGGTAGCCAACTAGGTGGAACTAATTTGGCACAGAAGTGTGGAATGACTGGGCATTGTGTCACATGAAGCCACTGGGTTATAATGAGGAATACTTGATTAGTGTTAAGCAGGAGAACATGACTGTCTAAGCCAAGCGTGGAATGGGATCGTGCTCAATGGCGTGTAGTTAGGTGATATTCAAGATTTACAATCTTTGTAGTACTTTTTAAAATTGTATTATATAGTGAATATTTCAAATAGGTTAATTAGATAACAAATGTATATTATTAGAGAATAAACATAAAGTTTATGTTCAATTTATTTATCAAATGAGTCTAAATTGAAGCTGTTCATTATAGGCATTTGAAACATTTTAATGTTTTTCAGAATTATTATAAATGTTTCCTGCAACACTTAGCATAATATAGACTGAATATTCATGCACTGACCCTGTTCAAAGTTGAGGGTGTTTATTCATGGGTCATGAATACTTAAGCTTTTTTCCTTCAGATTAATTTCCGCCTCTGTCTGTTTTGAATGGGACCATTACAGTTGTGAAGCTCTAATTAAGCACTACCTTTCAATACAGAAGGCTCTACCATCTGGTTGTTGTCGTGTGCACCACAAACATAAGGGCACTGACAAAAACTGAGATGAGAATTACAACACAAAGCCCAAAAAACACCCTTAACTTTTCAAATTAGAAATGACAGCATAAATGTTTCTCGCACAATAAAATGTAAACAATATCTTCAAATGAGAATCGATGCATCCTTTCATGAGATATCAAGGGGATATAAGCATAATTATAATAAAATTGTCAATCAATAATACCATATTATCATACCCAATCATAACCAATAGATGCAGAATCTAATATTTTAAATGTGTTCATAATTATAGGATCATGATATTTCACGTATATAATAAATGTATTAAATATATGTAACGGTTTACAGTGATAAATTGCATATATCAACATTTGCTGAAAAAATGCTGATAATTCATAGATATCTGACAATTTTTGGTAAATATAGCTAAGCATTGATGTTCTTGATTGATGGTCAAAATATGTATTATTAATTTAAGGATATTAATATTAATTTTTGTTAGTCTGAACTCGTGGTGGGTATCATAAAACAGAATTATGGCACCTTTATTGCACTTTTATTGCAATGATTGGTTAATCTTTCACCTGTGGTCAAGAGGGATGAAAACATAGCAAATCCTTCTTTAGATCTCTAGACATACAATATGTGGTTGTGTGTTTGTTACACATTAGCTGTGAAATTTCAGCCACATCTGCAACTAAAAACTCAGAACACCAGGAAATATTACATAACTGCTTATTTATCTAATGAATATTAAGAATATGGTCAAAGCTGCATCTCCATGGCTGTTGACTTCTTTAAATCAATACAGATGTGATGACGTTTGTAAAGCAGTGAACATGTGAAAGGACTTCAGCTAGATTTAGCTGCGTGAGGCCAAATCAAATATTGAGTGAATTAAGGAGGGGTGTTGACACATCAAAGACCTGCCTTCCGTCAGAGAGAGATTAAAGAAATCCTTGAAGAACTGGGTGAAGGAGAAAAAAATAGTCCTCCTGTAACCACACTGCTTCAGTCAATACCTGACCCACTGTACACCTAAAATATCCTTGAATGAAGAGGACAAAATAAGCTGCAACTGCCTTTTGGCCAGCATCTTCTCAAGGAATTTCCCGGATAACCTTTGAGGCTTTGACTCTGAGAATAGATGTGAGACAGGATCGTGCAAATTTTGAATTGAAGAATTGGTTCCCTTTCAATTCATGAGTATGAATTTAAATGAAATTGTCCACATCCTACAGGAAGTTGAAATGAAATGACATGAAGAGGAACTTACTGAATTGCAAATGGACCCTTTTTACATTTTACTAGGGTTCTCAGAAGTGGAAGTTGTTACTGTTGGGTAAACTTCTAAAGCCGGGATTGGGAGACTACAGCAAATATAATTTTTGCATTGCCATTTGCTCAAAAAACATAAAAAAAACACACACACACACACAAAAAAAGTGTTTCCACAACTTTACAAAAAGAGGACAAATTAGAGGGAGATTGATTGTGTTAGTCAGGGAGAAAGATGAAAAATGTACAGTCACTTCCTCACTATTATTTTTTAATTTATGTCAAGGTAATATAATAGTATTGTGTTATAAATGTACATAAAAAATGTAGAAGTTAAAATATACAATATCTATCTATCTATCTATCTATCTATCTATCTATCTATCTATCTATCTATCTATCTATCTATCTATCTATCTATATATCTATCTATCTATCTATCTATCTATCTATCTGTCTGTCTGTCTGTCTGTCTGTCTGTCTGTCTGTCTGTCTGTCTGTCTGTCTGTCTGTCTGTCTGTCTGTCTGTCTGTCTGTCTGTCTGTATCTATCTATCTGTCTGTCTGTCTGTCTGTCTGTCTGTCTGTCTCTATCTATCTATCTATCTATCTATCTATCTATCTATCTATCTATCTATCTATCTATCTATCTAATCATATCATTCCATCTATCCTTTTATCTATAGTTCTATCTTTCTTTCATTGTTTTTTATGTGTTGTTTATCTGTCCGTCTATCATCTATGTATTACCATATATGATTATTATGAAAGCAGAATGTGTCCTCATTTCTAATCAAGTCAAGCAGCCATCCTTTAAGGAAACTCACAAGCCATTTCCAGTCCTCATCTCTCTGTGCCAGGACTTCATAGTCCTAAGAACCCAGCAGATTAAAACCATCCCAGTCTGTTCTGTCTCCCTGCCTGTTCTTCAAAGACCTGACTCCCAGATTGCGTCTTAGATAATGCAGCGCTCGGACACGAGGAGATTTATTTTGGAGAGAGAATAGATAACATGCCATGACCAGAACGGTCACTTGAGCGCACAAGTATAAATAAACATCGGGTATTCTTTCTCAGTTTTTGGATGTGGTCATGTCTCTTTGCTCCGGCTGCTATGGCCCGCATCTGATTCAGAGCTCGCTGAGACACGGAAAACACAGATGAGTTAAAAAGGTGTGGTAATGTGCGTGTGATCTGTGCATGGTAGTGAGACGGTGCTGTGGCAACAGAGGGAAGGGTGACTGAACAAGCGCAAACCTCATCCCTGTCGGTTCTCTTTTCCCCGCCGTGACTGGCTCATAAATATGCATACAGGTAAGCCGCCACATCCCTTTGCTGGCCGAACCCTTTTGCTCTTTTCACTTCAGAGTCCTTCAGAAGTGGCGGCGGTGGCAGTAGTTACCTGATGCACTGGTGCTCTGCGGTGCGGCCTCATCCCAGGGCCTGCCCTGGCCCCTCCTCGGCAGAGCTGCGGCACTCTGAAGGGATTAAAAGATTTATGTCACAGCAATAAAATCTTGAAGAGAGGCTGCGCTTGACTTACTGGGCTCTGGCCCAAAGGCATTGTTTTGAAAAGAATTAACCTATAATACATCTCAAACTTTTGAGGCTTCTCTTGAGGGAGAGCCTGTGTCTTTCTTTGGCTTACAAAGACAAATCAATGACAGCTTTATTTTCAGTTGTTGTCAATAGAAATGGTGAGTGGTTGTTGGACTGTATGCCCATTGCACTTTTTACATTCAGATATCCAGTATGCTACCTCCATTCAAATTCAATTTAAATTCTTTGTAGTAATAAGGGCACAAATTTACAGCACTATAAGTGGACGCAATTCATTCTCAAATAATCTTTTTTATAGATGGTCACAACAGAACACAAATGCTCTTTATGTATTTAAATGTATTAAAGGGATAGTTCACCCAAAAATGAAAATGTGATGTTTATCTGTTTAACCCCAGTGCATCTGAGATGTAGGTGTGTTTGTTTCTTCAGTAGAACACAAATTAAGATTTTTAACTCCAACCGTTGCTGTATAATGCATGTCAATGGGGTCTAATTCTAACTGATACTAAAGAAACAAACACACCTACATCTCGGATACACTGGGGTTAAGCAGATAAAAATTACATTTTCATTTTTGGCTGAACTATCCCTTTAAGTATTTAAATCTTATCTTATAATTTATGTAATTTATGTAGAATTGCTCGCTCCTTAAAATTTGTAATGCTTTTGAACCCTGCAAGGTTTTTTTTTACAACATACCCTGATGTTGTAAGATTCCTTTCTGTATATTTTGCTTTATACTTACTTACATGATAACGGCAGAGATGGTAATTGATCCATCAACACTGTAACATCACATTTTATTTTTCTTCACATCATGCCTTCCAGATTGCAGCCCAATCACAAACAGCTTGTTGAGAAAGTCACACAGCCGAGCAGATGATGGGGTGGTGTCAGATACACATGTCTGTAGCAGGGGCTGATGGGAATCTCACTGTGTTTGGGGAAGAAGGGGTCAGCGGGAAGACGTTGATTGGGCAGTGAGCCAAAGCTCTCCTGCACAAGGCAATGCATTGATCCACACCCATGCAGCTTTGGAGCGCTTTGTGCAACCTTCACAATCACTGCAGGAATAAGCAACTGCACACTCTGAAGCCATCTCTTTCAGTTCATGTCCCTCTCTATCTCCTGTTCAAAAATGTAAATGTTAGGGCATGGAGAGGAAGAGAGAATTTAGAGGATGGGTTCCTGGATCTGTGGGGTTTCCTTGGTTTTTTTCTTTCTTTCTCTTTGTTGTATATTTATGAATTAACCAGAATAGTTTACCCCCCAAAAATAATTCTTTCATCATTTATTCACCCTTATGTCATTCCAAATTTGTATGGCTTTTCCTTCTGTGGAATGCAAGAGAAGATACTTTGAAGAACAACATTATTGACTTACATTTAATAGCTGCCCAGCCAAAAAATAATAAAAGTTCCTGTTTGGATTTAAATAGGCAAATGCTTGATTTGATCATTGATGCAGTCGTTATTATGGGGGGATTTTAAAGTCTATAAACTCCAAAGACCTGCATTGTGTCTGGTTAAGTACATATCAAGTTTCTTTGCAATGTAGTCTGCTGCAGATCTTTGTGCAGGTAAATCATAGAGATCTTTGAGGCTGCTAGCTCAACCAAATGCTGCCCATCCTGGGCTGAGTCGAGCCGTAACTCTCCTGACCTTGCTGTCAGCTGTTGAGCCATCTGAGCTGATGTGCCTAGCCTCCTCGGCCTGTCTGTCACGGGGGCATCAGTGCTGTGGAAATGGTTCATTTGATTCTCTGACACTGGATAGCGTGAGTTGGCGGTTGCAGAAACAGAGGTTAGCCTCACCATCTGACAAGTGGGCACTAGAATGCACAGGAAGCAGAGGTAAAGAGAGACAGAGAGAGTAAGAGAGAGCTTCTACTGAGTGTTTTCATGAAGGACGTCAGGTAATATCCAAAGCCAAGCTACACAGCTGGGGATCACGTCCCATAGATGCAGCAGAGCAACTTAATTAGAATTCATAAGGTGCAAAAAGTGATTTGTGTTTGTGTGGGCACAGTATGAAAAGATGAACAATAGACATTGTGCGGATGAAACCATTTAAAATTCTTAGAATTTCTTAAGACTACTTATCAATAGCATAGATATGTGAGCATATCATGTAAACATATTTCAAGAATGAATATATATATATATATATATATATATATATATATATATATATATATATATATATATATATATATAACCCTGTGTAGTCTTTAATTAATATCCATTTGCCATACTGTAAATGCTATATAAAGTATTATATAATACCACCTTGCTATGAGCTGACAGTGCTATGTTTGAATGTATGTGTGTATACACCGATCACGCATTATGATCTAATATTCCTAATATTATGTTGGTCCCCCTTTTGCTGCCAAAACAGCCCTGACCCATCGAGGCATGGACTCCACTAGACCCCTGAAGGTGTGCTGTGGTATCTGGTACTGAGATGTTAGCAGCAGATCCTTTAAGTCCTGTAAGTTACGAGGTGGATCCTCTCCATGGATCGGACTTGTTTGTTCAGCCTTGATTGGATTGAGATCTGGGAAATTTGGATGCCAAGTCTAACCCTAAGACTTCAAACTCGTTGTTGTGCTCCTGTGGTAAGGCATATTATCCTGCTGAAAGAGGCCACATCCACCAGGGAATAGGTGTGTGGGGAAGGGTGTGCATGGTCTGCAACAATGCAATTATGTTGGTGGTATGTGTCAAAGTAACATCCATATGGATGGCAGAACCCAAGGTTTCCCAGCAGAACTATGCCAATAGCATCACACTGCCTCTGCTGGCTTGCATTCTTCCCATAGTGCATCCTGGTACCATGTGTTCCCCAGGTAAGCAACGCACACACACCTGGCAATCCATGTGATGTAAAAGAAAATATGAGTCATCACACCAGGTCATCTTCTTCCATTGCTCTGTGTCCAGTTCTGATGGTCACGTGCCCACTGTTGGCGCTTTTAGGTTACAGGGGTCAGCATGGCCATACTGACTGCAGCCCTATATGCAGAAAACTGTATAGCACTGTGTATTCTGACACGTTTCTATCAGAACCAGCATTACCTTCTTGAGTAATTTGAACTACAGTAGCTTGTCTGTTTGATCGGACCACATAGGTCAGTCTTCACTGACCACATGCATCAATGAGCCTTGGCTGCACATGACCCTGTTGCCAGTTGACCACTGTTCCTTCCTTGGACCACTTTTGATAGAAACTGACCACTGCAGACAGGGAACACCCCACAAGAACCTGACCCAGTCGTCTAGCCATCACAATTTGGCCCTTGTCAAACTCGCTCCAATCCTTATTTTTGCCCATTTTTATTGCTTCTAACATATCGACTTTAAAGACAAAATGTTCACTTGGTGCATAATATACCCCAACCGCTAACAAAAGCCGTGATGAAGAAACAGTTAGTCTTATTCACTTCACCTGTCAGTGTTCATAATGTTATGCCTAAATGTTTTATATATAATAAAAGAAGTCAAGCTGATAAAGGCAGTGGGATGCTTTGGGAAATGTTCTTCTGGCCATCCATGTGGATGTTACTTTGTTGTAGACAATTTACACCCTTTCATGAAAACGGTATAGAGTTTGAGGTTTTGACTTGGCCTCCAATTTCCCCAGATCTCAATCCAACCGAGAATCTGTGGGATGTGCTGAACAAACAAGTCCAATCCATGGAGGCCATATCTCGCAACTTACAGGACTTAAAGAATCTGTTGCTAACATCTTGGTGCCTAATACCACAGCACAACTTCAGGGGTCTAGTGGAGGCCATGCCTCGATGGGTCAGGGCTGTTTTGGAAGCAAATGGAGGAGCAACATAATACTAGGAAGGTGGTCATAATGTTATGCCTGATCTCTCTCTGTGTGTGTGTGTGTGTGTGTGTGTACGAAACTATATTAACTTTTACAGTATATAAAATGGGCAATGGCATTCATTTTGAGATTTGTATTTAAGTCCGGGGTGTCCAAAACCCAGTCAGTATCTAGTATCTATGTATATAATAATATACTTATAAACATCTTTACATCCACTGAGACACCACTTATTTAATGAGCTATAGTAAGTGTACTGTAAATCTCTCTGGATATGTGTGCTAAATGGCTACTTATTATTTTCAGGCCAGTTGCTGTGGTCAGCAGCCCTGCTGTGTTTGTGTAGCGATCTGACTCCCGTCGTCAGGTTTCACTACTCAAGACTGTGACAACAGTCCCCAGTCATCCACTGATCTGAGACAGTGTTACTATGTTGCCGTTGGCTACCTGAGTTCAGCCAGGCCAGACGCCATGACAGAGCGGCCCACTCATGTCCTGCCAGGCTTCAACAGTTTAGATAAACAGTTTAGGCTTTCAAAGGCTTTCGGCAGACACCAATCCGCACATTTTGCTGGGCTCGGTATGGGTCTGCGTTCTAGTGTCAGTTGAGTAATGTTCTTGACCCCCTTTGCTGAAATGATGTTTGTGGGCATGAAGTGATGCAATTTTACTTCCATCCTGTGTGCTGGAAGAACAAAATAATTGTGAAAATAAACCTTCGCTAGAAACCAAAATCATATTGATAAAGGACTTCATTTTGCAGTAAATTACTATAAAATTACATCTAGGTTGAATGACTTTTCTCTCTCTCTCTCTCTCTCTCTCTCTCTCTCTCTCTCTCTCTCTCTCTCTCTCTCTCTCTCTCTCTCTCTCTCTCTCTCTCTCTCTCTCTCTCTCTCTCTCTCTCTCTCTCTCTCTCTGTGTGAATGGATGTCACCTTACACATCTGCCATTGTTTCAGACCCCAATTATCATCCTGAGAGTTTTAAATTGTACATTAACTTAATGGCAATTGGAGTGTGTATGTTCATACCGCATCCTGACACTGGAAATTAAACAGGGTTCAGAATTATTATGGCATAAATTGGCCCTTGATACACAAGCCCAATCAAATTTGTAGCAAAACCATTTAGCCCGTGTTAAGGATTAATGACTGCCATCGGAAACAATTTGGAACTTAATCAGTTTAACTGAGGAGGGTAAATTTAATATGATAATTGAGCCGTGTAAAGCAGAGTCACATAGCGGGGAAGGTATGCAAATGAGTGACCCTTACCTAGTGACTAATCTGTTTTCATCAGGGAACTTTGAGGAACTTCAGAGTTTAGGAGTTCAAGTCCTCCTTGGAGTCCAGGAAGCGAACCTATCCCGTCTCACACTGGGCCCTGTTGTGGTCACCCCACATTTCCATAATTCACAGCTTCCCCTGCCATGACAGCAAGACGCAAATAAGTGTTTCTAATGATATCAAATGGAGTTGTAGAGGACAGTGTTTTAATGCAGTGAAGGGGCTCCCAGTGGGACTGTTATTGCCACTATAGAACATCAGTTACACAGTTGCAACAATAGTCTCTTAATTGATTCATTTAATTAGCGGGAGATAGAGCCAGTGCTGCGTCTTGTCATCTTGTATCTTAGGGGGTCCCGTACAGCCTGTGTGCTGTCTGCCACTTAACAGTCCCTGCACTTGTCACTCTCCTATTAAAGTGTAATTATATGTAAATGAAAAACCACAAAACCTGTCAGAAGTTGCCAAATGAATCGTTGTTAGATATACCATGCTTTTAGAGAGATAAGCGGAGAAGGAACTGCACCCTGAATAGTGTGTGTGTGTGTATAAGTGTGTGTTTAGTATATATATAAATTATGTTTATATAAATTATATATATACAGTAGAGATCAAAGTTAGAAAACAACATACAATTTCCTATATTTCAAGGTCACTGCTTAGTCCTTTTTGAAATGATCCTAACAGGAGCAGAAGGGCAGGTTTTTAAGCATATTTCACAAGTTAAATATATTCTGAAGTACAGTATATACAACTTAAATAAGACAATATATTGTATTATTGACAAAATAACGCTGGTCAAAATACTTCAAGCTATGGGTGTTAATATGGCACTTGGTGCTAATTTCCGTAATAATCTGATAAACCCTGTTTAACTTGAAGCAAACTTTCCAATTTTCACTGACTTTGCAAGATGGCAAGCCACTCTAAGGTTACTGAAACCCTACGACACCCAGATGAAGGCCAAAGGGATGACCCTTTCAGCTATTGCAAAAGAAGTTGGTCATTCTAAATCTGTAATTTCTAGAATATTGAAGCTGTACAAAGACACTAATTCATTAAAGTAGCCAAAAAAGGTACGCAAGACCAATGCATGAGAGGACAGGACAATGCGGAGACTTTCAATGTGGAATCGGTTCAACACTGCAGTTGGAATTACTCGCCAGTTCAGAGCTGAGCACAGTAAGGATCTGTCTCGCCATACAGTGTCTTGTCATTTAAGAGAATTCAGACTGAACGCTCACTCTGCAGTGACCAAGCCTCTCATCAGCAGAAAGAATCAAAAGACTAAACTAACCTTTGCTTAGGAGCATGTTGTGTGAACAGAGGAGAACTGGTCTAAAGTTAATTTTAGTGTCTGATGGGAAACATTATGTTTGGCATTAAACTGGGGAACGATTCAACTCAAAGTGCCCAAAGAAGTCATTGAAAGATGGAGGAGGAAGTGGCATGGTTTTGGGGATGTTTCTGCAGCAGGAGTTGGGCCTTTTATACAGCTACATGGCAGAACCTGTTTATCAGAAGCTCCTTCGGCAATGTCTCCTTCACTGCGAGCGTCTCCCAATCAGCCTGCAATTTTTATGCAAGAGAATGCCCCCTATCACATTGCAAAAGGGGTAGAGCAGTTCCTTGAAAGTGAGAACATTGAAATAATGATATGGCCAGCCCAGAATCTGATCTAAACCCCATTGAAAATCTATGTAAAATCATTGGCGACAAAGTTATGGCTAAGAAACCCACTACAGTTACCGAACTGTGGAAGAGACTGGAAGAAGAGTAGACCAAGATCACACCGGAGCAGTGTGAGTATATAGTGATGTCCTGTGGCCGCAAATGTGCTGAGCTCATTCAAAGCAAGGGCCTCTATACTTCCTACAAATTTTTGACTGCTGTAAGCATCACATTTTAGTTGTAATGTTTTTGTTTTGTTTTTTTGTGCTGCATTGGTTATTGTTCTCATTTTGATCACGGTGTTTTGACAAAATAAAGGTTTTTGTTGAAGTACCTTGGTATTTTGTAAAACATGCTAGCAGAACAATGGTTTACCCACAGCTTATCTTCCTTCAAACTTCAAGCAATAAATATTAACAATATATATATATATATATATATATATATATATATATATATATATATATATATATATATATATATATATATATATATATATATATATATATATATATATAAACCTCTTTATCAAGTGTACTGCAACAATGCCATGAAAGGTGACGCATAGTAAACTCTGTCTTCAAACCCACTGTGTTTTGTTAATGGCTCAGCCATAGCAAAGCAGGTGGAGTTCTTTCAAGTGTGTATGGGTAAGGATATCTACTACATATTTCAGACATGCTGTGTGGTGATTAACCATCAATGTCTTTGCACTGTATCATTGTGGACTGAGGAGAATTTTCCCAATTGAGAAATTCTCCCAAGGGATCTAGTGAAATCTTCATACAAAAACCATAAATTCTAAAAATTATAATTTTATTTATTTAAAGGAAAACATTTTCAATAATGGTACATGGTTGAAAAAGCAATTGCCCCTGAACTCTTTTTCCGCTTTTTAGTTACAACAACAACAATCAAGCAGATAAGTCTGTCATATCGCTGTGGAAAAATGTTGGCCCACTCTCAGCAGAATTGCTGTAATTTAGCACCATTGTAGCTTTTGTGGGCTGCCGAAATTCCTCCACACAGCGATATGGAAAAACTGATTTCCAATTATACAGAACTGCCTTTCCCACATAGGACTGATTGGTTTTAGAAAACTTTGCTTAAAGTAACTAAATAATATAAAAAATTATACATTTGAATGTATATTAGATATACATTGAAGAACATTTAGTGTTAAAGTGTGCGTCTTGCATGTTTGTGACCACCCATATACCAACACAATCATTTGTGTGGATATGTGTGTGCTTGCCTAGTCCAGATGTGTATGAATGCAACCACAATCGTCACCTCACATTGACACCTCCAGAGTAAGAATGTTTCATGAATAATTTTGTATCTAAAGGAAACCCTCTCCATATAAGTTGTCATTTCAGGCAAACTACATTTTTATATAGATCTTCTTTGCAAGTTGTCACCAGATTTATACCCCTTTCTGACATTGTGAATGACAAGTATTGATTGACCGCTCGCAGTCTATGGACGTGTTATCAGTTAATTCCAGGAAAACGGATGAGTTGCTCAAATTGAGGAAGATCAGGATGGGGAGGTGGGGAATTCTGGCCTGCTGAAATACTCCATTCAGAAGACAAGTAATTGTGCGTATTACATTCGATCGCTCCCTAAAAGTGCGGTAGACCCCTTGCAAAAAGTCTTGGGGCTTTTTCTATTGACTTGAGCACAGCAGTAACTCTTTGATAAAAGTGCAGAATACGGAGGCTTCTCTGTTCATTTGGCTTGCCCGCCCATTCTCCTTTCACAGTACCGTAACACGCTGTGCGTTTAGGTCAATACGCGGAAAGAAGGTTCGCGAGCATCATGAGGCTGGTTAATGGACACCCAAATTCACATTAATTTGACCGGATACATACGAGTTGAGCTGAATGACAAGGAACGGCGACCCATTAATCCTATTCAGCCATGTGCCCTGTTGCGAGACTACTGTCATCTCCTGCACAGGGTTCTCAGATTAATTAATTGATTGAACTGATTTGCCGGCACTTACAGCAGGAAATGTACTGTATTTGTAAATGTTAACTTTTAAAGGTGAGCCTGTCCCCTCTCGAGAGCGTGTTGAAAGAGAAAGGTTATAGTCATGGACGGGATTATCGTTTTCTCAAATCCCATTAAATGCTCTTATCGTCGGTCAACCCAGAGGCGAAACGCTTTCTGCGGCCCTTTCATGCTGACTCAGCCCGCAAAACGAATCTCAGCGACCTGTATCAAAGCTTGATTGTTCTTTACACTTTGTTTCTGTGTGTTTTGGCTTTCCTTTCCTGTCTCAGTTACATAATGCATATTCGTACCCTATTTGAGAAGGATGATTAGAGGTTGAAAGAGGGATATCTACAGAGACAGAACAACTTTCTGGCCTGCTCCCGCTCTCTGCCTTCATCTAGTGTGTTTTGAGTAGTATTGTGTTCAGAGGCTAGGGAGAGCTGTGGAATTTCCTGTTCGGGGTAGGCCAACGTGCAGCTCCGCACTCGTTCCCCGCCCCAGCGAAAAGAGCGCTTTCAGTGAGTGCTTGGAGCACGATCAGTGAGCTAAGAATATCTCGCGGCCCTCGGGTCAAAACTAAATGTGCTTCGACGGTTGACATTGCTGTGTTTATTTGGAAAAGGAAAGTAAGGATGGGCCAGTTGGATGAGGATGCCCTCTCTTTGCCCACAGGAAAAAGGCGCTGCTTTCATTAATCACAATGATGGTTGGAGCCTTGATTTCATTAGCTGTGGTAATAAAACAAATATGATTTATATCATACTACAAGTGGGTAATGGGATACACAAAGAGAAGCTGCACAAATCCTTCCGAAGCAAATCCAGAGAGCGAATAAAGGGCCAATCCTGATATAATGTAAAATCAAACGGAGTATTTCATATTGGTTATCGCGCAACTGCTAGTATTATCAGTGACGAAACATTTATCAGCGCCACGGCCGGCTCAATGTACTTTCGAAATATATTTTAGTTCTGTGTCTCTTTTGGTTAAGTCAAAGTTAGCAGTAGGCATACTGTATCAAAAGAGTTTTAACCTCAATGAATGTTCTGATTTGAAGATTATCTGGGAACATCCTGTTCCTTGCTCTGATTACACAGGTGATGCTTTGCAAATCTTTTCAGCATTAGAGGACAGAGTTGTTTGTGTGTGTTATTATGTGCCACTTCTACTCAGAGAACACTGTAAATGTGGATTATAAAAAAAAAAAATCATGCTTTTGATTGTGCACACAAGGGGTCACGTTGCGCTCTCAACAACCATTTTATACACCCGCACCTTTGCATTTAATGGAAAACCGCTTTAGCCCCATCACATGTTTCCTGAGCCTTAAAAGTTTGTAATCGCATTTGGTGAGCGAAGCTCTGAAACTCTTTCAAATCATATCCTACAGAGAAAGTTCCTGTATGCTTTTATGAACTATGAGTTTGTCAGAGTCAAGGGCCAACATTAAAACCACAGAGATTAGAAAGATTAATACTGACATCTCGTAGCCTCTCTAATATATGGAGTGATGTATGGTGTTCCTGCAGAATGACCTCACTCCCATGACTAATGGTTTCACTTGGCCGATGCAGAAAAGGTCATGACCCAGTGGATAGAGGAAATGGCCAGTTAGTGGGAGGTCACCCCACAGGAGATTCCTTTGGAGTGTCACAGCAGTGTCACCTGCGCTAATTCCTTACTTCAGACCCAGCACCTGACTCCCCTACTAGAAAACACTGCACAGTCACCGGTAGAGCCTTGCATTTAGCAGAACCCGGCCTCACCCAGTAGAACAATTGCAAAGTGTCAATTTCAACAAAAAAATTAAGACAAATTGAAAGAGGAAACAATTCGTTCACAACAGGACACGCGGCTGTTGAGGATAACCTGTCTTCAAAGATGCTGGCCTGTCCGATCGGACTAGTTTAGCGCTAGGGCACTTCAAAGAGTCTTGTCCCGAGCAGCTTTCCTGCCATTCTTGTTTATGGCTCTCAGGTTGCTATAAGTAGCCCGGCATCCTGTCCCCTGCCGTCTCAGGTGGATTGACTTTGTTTGTGTAGCTGAGACGCAGGGATTTAGAGGTCCTTGGTGCGCTCAGACTTCTGTTAATAGAGCTGTTCAGTTTGTTAGTGCTGTCTCATATATCACTCTGGAGCTGGATAACTGAAGGCCACTAGATACTCACGGCCAAGTTCTTTCTCGCTCTTCACTTAGTGCTAAAGAGAAGTTTGAAATACCTGAGCAGCAGTAGACTGTTGTTATACACTACCCTGACGCCTCCCACACTATCTATTGCGTAATTGCCACAGACCAATGGTTTTTCAGTTGTTCAGAGGTGTTATCCAGATTACCCAAACTGATGTCACACCAGTTTTTTTTTCCTTCTTATTTCGTTTGAAGTATATTGTGCCCTTGAGAGTCTGGTGTGAGTGTCTTTTTTTAAAAATAGCACCTTTAGGGGTAAAACAGCTTGGGTCACTGGGTCGGTACCCTCATCCACACCTTATCTACCCATAAAGGGTGCATATTAGTACCTAAATGCTCTAAGTTCACCCATGTTCTGTCATCATTTACTCACGCACATGTTGAAACCTGTACATATGTAATATTTCTGAAAAACGTCTTTTGGTTGATTTTGTCCACAATGAAAGTCAATGAGGTCAAATGTTGGTTGGAACCCACCATTCTTTAAAACATTATTTTGTGATCCTGCAGAAAAAAAAGAACGACAGGTTTGGAACAACAGTATATGATTTACATATTCGGGTGAACTATCCCTTTCAAAAGTACATATTAGTATATTTTTAGGGTATTACCTCAGTGACTGGCAGTTGTACCCCTGAAGGTACTAATTTTTTCTGACAGTGAGAGTGCACATGAAATGATGATGTACTAATATATGCACATGGAAATAAAACAATTTTTTCCTCACCAACAGCAGCTGTCTTGAGATTTTAGACTTTTGTCTCTGGCATAACACATAGTTTTCCATGTTAATTACGCAGGCTGAAGAGGAGGGGGTGGAGAAAGAAAAAGCGAAAAATGAAACCGTATAGTCAACTTCATTTAGTGGTTTCTAATTGCACCCTACAGGCCCCTGGCAGACGGCAGGGGTCTCTCTACGAGTGGGACGCAGCAGTGTCTTTTACACGCACACACGCGCTCCCGGAGAAAAAGAGTGGCGAGAACATGAAACGGGTCAGAGATTAAACACTTTCTTTACACTGGTAATTAAGCCATCATCAGGCTGAGGGGCGTTTATTATCAGCCCGCCGCTTGTCTAGATGGATGTGAATTCTGAGTGAGCTCTTAAGACTTCCATCCACACAAACATGCTCGTGCGCGCACATACGCACACACCCGTGTACACATACGCACACTCATTTGCCTCGGCATAATGATGTCTCCGTGCACAGGGTAGAGACGGCGTCAGGAAGCGGACAACTCCAAATCATTTATTAGGGCCTTTTATTTCTTAATATTACGTTATTGCTGAAATTATTGTATGGGCAGGGAGGTGCGTTATTTCACACAAGCTTTTGTCATTTGCACTCACTGTGCTGTTGGATATGATTTTAAATGTATTATATGAATCATTGACATCAAACAGAAATTAATGTAGGTTTTAAAGAAGAGATCTAGATTGTGTCCTGATTGTTGCTATTTAAAAAGTGGAATGGGGGGGGGGAAGTAGTATTTAACTAAACACATTCGCAGATGCAGCAACAGATGCCACTTTATGTATGTATGTGTGTGTGTGTGTGTGTGTGTGTGTGTGTGTGTGTGTGTGTGTGTGTGTGTGTGTGTATATATATATATATATATATATATATATATATATAAATATATATATATATATATATATATATATATATATATATATATATATATATATATATATATATATATATATATATATATATATATATATATATATATATATATTCAGTTTCTTTTAAAGGTGCTGTCAGATTTTAATCTGATTTTTAGGGGCTGAGTGAAAGACGTGTGTTGTAGATAAATAAACGTGTAACTATGGGATCTAAAATCACCTGTAGCTTCAATACATATTTGGACTGATACACGTGCATGTATGAATGTATATTTTTCATATATAAGGCCTAAAAGTGTCTAAAAATAATGAAAATCTGTAAATGAAATAAAGAAGCACAAATAGGGTATGTCAGGTCAATAGGTTATGGCATTTAAAATAAAAATAGACTTAATTTACAGTGTAGTTGTCAATCATCCTTAGAAAATTACAGATGGAGCTTTCCTACAATGTGTTCTTATTTTAAAATTGGCATCATTATAGATATCGAAATAACATACTACTGCTTTTTCATGCCAGCTTAAAGTGATGTTTAAAGTCACAGTCAACACTTACCTTTCATTTTGAGGATTTATTTATCCGTCATTCTTTGTGTCCATGGTTGACGTGACGCATGTGTGTCTTTGGTGGTCTCGAGCCAGTCAGCTCAGCCCACTTCATGAATGGCACACATGTTCCATTGTTAGACCTCTGTGCATAATTGCACACAGTCACACCAACAGGGCGGCAAAAGTAGCACTTAGTCCAGTAAATTACCTTGGTTGGGTAATTACCTACTTGTTCTGTAGTTTTGTGGTCACCTGTCAGGCCAGCTCCTTTCCAGAATGTACTGCTACACCTGCACCTTTTGTCAGGACCCCATAGCAGCGTCTCCAACCACCTCCTCTTCACCACCCGCCTCTTCTTAATCGCTTTTGACTTTATCTCCCCTTCCGCCCAATGGAGGGGTTATCTTCCACATTCATTACCTTACTGCTCTGATTACAGGGGAACAGGAGAGTGGTGGAGGTGGAGGTGTGTGGCGCGCAGCGCCCGCCATTCACTAAGTGTTTATGTAGTAACGCTTTGTGTCATTGTTATTAATGACTTGTGTTTCAGATATACCCGTCTGGATCAGATGAGGTGGGGCACAGAGGCAGCCAGAGCAATTATTTGCGCCTGCCCGTCGGCAGCCGACTGGGACAATGAGGGCAGATAGATGAGTAAAGCTGGGAGTCTGCATTGCATTATGAAATATGCTACATGAGTATAATCCACAAGGTTTTTGCATGCGCCATGGTGTGTGCCAGGCTCCTAGGTGGGCAATCTCAGAGACAGTAGGGAGGCCCGGTGTTATTTCTAGGCGCATTTGGCATGGCCTCCATGGGTGTTAGTCTGTCAAACTGGAACAGAAGTCATAAAAAAGCAAGTTTTGATACATGTCTTTTGGATACATGTATTTAAAGAGGAATGGATAAATTAAAAGAAAAAGATAAAAGTTAAAAGAAAATAGTCAACATAAAACTATTTAATGTTAGAATCACAAAAATATCTGTGTGTCTTTATATACATATATACTTTATAATGGTGTACATTAGTGTATCTACATTTGTGTATGCAAAAAGATTTCAGAAAATTCCTGAAATGTATTTTATTTTGATAAAACAATTAAGATGTACTTGTTATGTTTGACTAGAGTTATGACTGCTAAAAATGTAGCTTTGCTGTCACAGAAATATTTTTTTACAACACATTAAAATAGAAAGTATGCAGTTATAATATTTTACAATTCTATTTACAATTCTATGTACTGTATTTAGACTTGACCACACATCGTTCTTACAGCCTACTGTCTGAGGCTGAAAGCAAAGATTTTAGGTTTAATACAGGGTGTGGGGGACCAGGGAACACAACACTATGTTGTTCTAGGGAGACTGTGATTGCAATTAGTGTGCTGTACACCACTGTACTCGCTACTGTACACGTCTGTACTGCTGTTCCCTGTCTGACCTACACTCTGGTTTTCCACCACTTTCATTCTAATCCTCCTGCTGTGATCATGTTCACGAATCTCGAACAGAAAAGCCAAAATTGCTTGTTTTTTGAGGCCAGTGTTGTGACATGTTTACCTGGTATAACAGTGGCACCATGCCCAGCTGCCATAGAAGCAGTACATGAGCTGGCCGGAGTTGGTGATGTGAGACGTCTCAGGTTGGATATCGAATGAGACTACGAGTCTTGTCAACCCTACTGTTGCTTTTGTTGTCACTTGTACAGCCTTACAGCAACTTACCTGTCAGTCTGACCCTGTTGTGGGTTTGGGATCCTTGCTGCTTTCCTGAATTTGAGACTATGTCATGCTGAACAGTTATAGTCATCACATTTATTTATATAGCGATTTATACAATACATTTTGTCAAAGTAGCTTCACATTAATAATTAGAAAAATAACTGTTAATGTTGTGAAATTAATCAATTATGAAACAAATTGAATTTCAGATGTAAAGCAGCTAGAAGAAGATAGTGTAATTATTTTATTTATTATGTTGTTTTAATCAAAATCATAGAGTGAAAACCTTTAAATTAAAATACAAACGTTAAACAAAATCAGTGTAAAAATCTAAATTTTGAGCAGTTCGTTTGGAGTTAATTTCAGTAGTTTAGTAAAAGCTTGCAGGGCTACAGACAAAAATATAAATGTTTGTGGCTTTGGCTGCTATAAAGGAAAAAGTTAGGAGCCAAAAAAAGTGCCACAAATGAAGCGCGTTTGAATTTTCCATGTGCAATTGTATGGGTGGTGTTGAAATTAATTTTCAAAAGTTTAAGTACAAATATAAGGATTATGTCATGTAGTGCATATATTTAGCAAAGTGCCCCCTTTCTATAGTTATTTTTCTAGCTGACTAACGAGTTTATGAGCATTGAATGGCTTTTCTGAGGTAAATTTGACGTTATGTGACTGTTCTTAAGCGGTTTTATTCAAGCTCTTTCCGAGGTGGAAATGCTAATTGAGCCATAATTAAAGAGGGCCAGAAAGTTTAATGTTTGATCTTTGTTTACTAAAATTGACAAACATGTTAAAAGTGACAAATTAAAGGTGACTGTAAAGTACAAATCGTCTTGCGATTATGGATGACTGCGCTACAAATAATGTGAAGTTTAGGCAGAAACAGAAAACAGCAAACGTTATATCAAGTATACTGAGAATAAGAATCCATATCAGTATCAATAAAACACAAGAATTGTTTCTGATTAGTTGCCGTCCACATAGCTGATATTTTTATCTGTTGTAGTTTTTCCATGTTAAAATAGACACTTACCTTTCTGCACTTTTACAGTAGCCCTACTTCAATGTTAATTCATTGACACGTCT
The DNA here is from genome assembly GCF_024679245.1 of Pseudorasbora parva. Lineage (NCBI taxonomy): Eukaryota > Metazoa > Chordata > Actinopteri > Cypriniformes > Gobionidae > Pseudorasbora > Pseudorasbora parva. The sequence continues at coordinate 34,831,795 of NC_090176.1, forward strand.
GTCGTTTTCTATCTCTCCCATGCTGGCACAGCCGTCAGCATTGTTGCTCGATTGAGATGAGGGCTTTGAAAAAGCCTGACATCCGTTTCTGATGCATATTTTGGCACTCTGACTTTTTTCCACTAACTTTGCTGCGTGTCGTCTCATTTTATAATGTCAACACAACAAAAGTGATGTGCTACTCATCACTGAACATGCTGGTAAAAAAAGCACACAATTTTCAATCATAATGTATATAGGGTCACCAATGGCAATCTCAGCAAAAATATCATAGGGTAAGGACTCAATTTTCAGACAGGAATGTTGTTCCAGGATCATGAAAATATATTGATCCACGAACATATCTTACTTGGCAAGATCACGGTGACCTGGAATCCTGGAATCCAATATGATCAGATGCTTTCTTAACTGCTGATTTCTCACAGCTGTCATTTAATTGTGGTCATCTTGTTATTGAGCACCACATCAATGTTTGCTAACAGTATATCATTGCAAATGTATTTCAAAGTTCTTTTTACCTCTAAGCAAAGTATGCAAAATAAATTTGCAGTGCATTAGAGATGCACGGATGGGTTATTTCATCCGCAACCGCATCACAAAAATCATCATCCATCCGCACGTTTTTTTGACCAATTTTCAAAGCCGCACCCGCTGGCCATCCGCTGATTGTAGGTCTATGGGCGATGCAAAGTGCTGCTGACACAAGCCGCGAGCCTAGAAAACGCTTGCCTGTTCTAGAAAGAATACTGATCTAATGCAGCAAAAATATTTAAAATAGGGTGACTAAACGTCCTGTTTTCAAGTCCTCTCCTAGCCCTAATATGACAATTTTCTGTCCATACCAAGGGGGCATACTTCAAATGTATTGAAATTTATAAGGAATCTTACTTCGGTTTTCATTTGAGTATCTCATTGCCGGGCCGAGTGTCCTAGTATTCGGTAATCAAAATATGGTCACCCTAATTTAAAAGCTAAAGGCCCTACTAGATTATTGGCTATGAATATTTTATCCTCAGAATATCAGCAGTGAACTCGGCACACAGGGACAAATATAAATAAATAGCCTAAATGAAATGCACATCAGCAAAGCTGACCTTACCTGAATAGGTAGCAATTTGGCACATCATTTCAACATGCTGCTATTTAGAGAAGAGAGCAGTTCCCTTTCAGTCGGTCACGTTCGACGTACGTCAGAACTGAACCGACGAATTGGGATCTGCCCTCAGAGACCTATCCACTTCGAGTGTAAAAAACGAGCCAATCGGAGATTGGCATGTGATCCACACATTCCACGCTCCGCCCCGCAGCGCGGGTATAAATAGGAAGTGGAATGGTAGATCAAATGCTTTCAACTTCGGAGCCGAACAGTTCAATACTGTTTCCACGAAGAGTGTTAAAGACAAGCTGAGTCTTGGAGAAAAGGAGGAACTGCCAGTGCGGGTGTCATAGCGCTTCTCAGCGAGTGACCGTATATTGTTGCAATCGCTTGCATTCAAAAGAGCTTCCAAACTGTTGGTTCGCTGGGCGTTTTCCTAAAAACATTTGAGTGTCACACGCAGGCTTGCACTGTGGACTGCGTGCTGACCGCGGTCATCTCCCTGAGTGCTTCAGCACAAACTAAAAGAGCAGTTTTTCCATTCTAAAAGAGCAACACGGTTTGACCCTGCGTCTTTTTCAAGATGTCATTCAAACCGTGCATTCCTGGAATGCAACTGTTTCCTGTCCTCATTGACGGCCACGATCGCATGTGAAATTGCGATCGTGGGTGATTCATGTTCTCGCAGAAGAACATGGTCACGTCGGCGCGTTGTTCGTCTCACCCTTTCTCATAAAAGGCTTGAGTGTTCAGCGCGCCGTGTGCCGTCGAGCGGCCGGCTGACAGCGGTGGTTGTCACAGCAACCGACGCGCGTCAGCCGGTGCTCTAGATGCGCGGCCGAGACTATGAAACCTCAGATGGGGTCGAGTCCCTTCGCCTATCCCCCGATCTAGTTCATTTCTAGTGTTACTGGAAAAGGGCTACTTTGGCTGATAAGCGCTGGTGGCCTGAGGATTACAGTGGGGATTCCCCGCCGGGTAAATCCCCGCGGGCCCCCACTCCTCTATCGCATCAAAAGCATGCTGAGACTCTGTTCGTGGGTGGTACGGATTCTCTCATGAGAACATGACCACGTCAGGGCATTGTTCGCCTTGCCATCTTCATTGAGGCTTGAGCGTTCAGTGCGCTGTGTGCCGTTCTGACGGCCACGTTCACTGTCTCACATGCCTGCTTGTAGTGAGAGATGGAATCGCTGGTCCTGGAAGAGAAAAAGGGCTTAGCGTTTCATTTTTTGCTCTGGCAGAGGACAGATGTCAATTGCTGCATCGGAGAGAGGGAAATATGGAGGGTCAAAAGGGCCAAAAATGAGACAAAAAAAAAATAAAAATAAAAAAATGTATCATTGTTTCCCTCTCTCACTGCCCTCTGCCCTGCACGCACGGGGGTAGTCCCAGCCCAGGGGTTGTGCAGGAACTGCGTGCGGTGTTGGACCTAGCCCTATGGGCGACGAAAATCACTGCACGCTCCCTGGGTCAGGCGATGTCCACACTAGTGGTCCAGGAATAGGGGGCTAACCTGGCAGATATGCGCAAGAAAAGCCTGTCTGTCGGGCTGGCCTCCTCGGCGACGCCATCGAGAACTTTGCCCAGCAGTTCTTGGTGGCCCAGAAGCAGACAGAGGCGTTGCATCAGGGTGCCGACGACGAGCTGCTCGGTCGTCGGTCGCGGCGCCTCTGCCGGCTTGTCGCCGAGGGCATCCCCTCCTGCGTCCGCCTCCACCCTGCTAGAGCCGAGCAGCAGCCTCCACTGGAGGAGCAGGGTGCCGGGCGCGAGGGAGGCGCCCAACCCGTCCAGGGCCCCGCTAACCGGCAGGCAAGCGCAAGGGGACGCGGCCCTGAGACGGACAGGCTGGGGAGAACAGGAGCTGCTCGGGGGGAGGTGATATTCGTATCCCTCCCCCACCCCCCCGGAGGAGGACCGGGGGGCCCTGACTGGTTAACGTTCTGCCACTGGCTCTCCGGAGTCCAGCGGTACCACATATTCAGAGCAGTTTCCTCTCTCTCTGGGCCTCAGAGGGCCAGGTTGGTAGTGTGCGACGCCCCCGGGCCTTGCTACTTCCTTCCTCCCCTCTCTCGCCAGGGGGCAGTAGTGTGGGCATCGAGACCGCCCCTGGGCCTTCTCACCCACACTCTGCCCCAACCTGGAGTACTCGGACAACACTCCGGGCCGCCTTCGGGCCTCCCGAGTAGGGTCTGAGTGCCCCACCCCCCTGCCTTCGGGCAGCAGGCAGCAGAGTCGGCTTCGAGGACGCCTCCGGGCCTTCTCACCCACGCTCTGCCCCTCCTGGGAAGACTCAGACAACACTCCGGGCCGCCCACGGGCCTCCCGAGTCGGGTCTGAGCATCCCACCTCTCTGCCTTCGGGCAGCGAGCAGTCGAGCGGGCTCAGAGGACGCCTCCGGGCCTTCTCACCCGCTCCCTGCCCGCACCAGGAGTGCTCGCGCTACACTCCGGGCCGCCTCAGGGCCTCCCGAGTCGAGCCAGAGCTCTCCGTTGCGCTGCCCCACCCCGGGCATGTCTGTGGTGCCGTTGGTCCCGCTGGTACGGTCCCTGGGAGCGTGGCTACAGCTCCCTCGACCGTCCCGTTGGCTCATCCGTGCCATCAGACTCGGCTACGCGATTCAGTTCGCGCGCCGGCCACCCAAGTACAAGGGCATCCTCTTCACCTCAGTGCGAAGCAGCGATGCTCAAGTCTTGCGGTCAGAGATCGAGGTCCTACTGGCGAGGACGCGATCGAGCCGGTTCCTCCAGCCGAAATGAAGTCAGGGTCCTACAGTCCCTACTTCATCGTGCCCAAGAAAGGGGGTGGGCTCCGGCCAATCCTGGACCTGCGCTTCCTGAATCGGGCCCTGCACAAGCTCCCGTTCCGGATGTTCACGCAGAAACGCATTTTTCAATGCATCCGTCCCCAGGATTGGTTCGCAGCGATCGACCTGAAGGACGCGTACTTCCAGGTGTCCATACTCCCTCGACACAGACCGTTCCTACGCTTTGCGTTCGAGGGGAGGGCATACCAGTACAAAGTCCTGCCCTTCGGGCTGTCCCTGTCGCCTCGCGTCTTTACGAAGGTCGCGGAGGCAGCCATTGTTCCACTCCGAGAACGCGGCGTTCGCATCCTCAACTATCTCGACGACTGGCTCATTCTCGCCCAGTCTCGGGAGCAGTTGTGCGAACACAGGGACATGGTGCTCAGTCACCTCAGCCAGTTGGGCCTTCGGGTCAACCGAGAGAAGAGCAAGCTCTGTCCTACGCAGAGAATCTCTTACCTCGGTATGGAGCTGGATTCGGTCAGCCAGACTGCGCGCCTCACGGAGGAGCGAGTCAGGTCGGTGTTGAACTGCTTGAATATGTTCAAGGGCAGAACAGCGGTCCCACTGAAACTTTTTCAGAGGCTCCTGGGGCATATGGCATCCGTAGCCGCGGTCACGCCGCTCGGATTGCTTCATATGAGACCGCTCCAACACTGGCTTCATGGCCGAGTCCCGAGGTGGGCGTGGCAGAGCGGCCAGTACCGGGTCCCAGTGACTCCTTACTGCCGCCAAACCTTCAGCCCGTGGTCCAACGCTTCGTTTCTCCGGGCCGGGGTGCCCCTAGAACAAGTGTGCAGGCATGCTGTGCTATTCACGGATGCCTCATCCACGGGGTGGGGGGCCACGTACAACGGGCATGCAGTTGCGGGTCTGTGGACGGAACCGCAAGTGCATTGGCATATCAATTGCCTCGAGTTGCTAGCAGTACACTTGGCACTGCGCCGCCTCAAGGGGCCGCTACGTGGCAAGCATGTACTGGTCCGTACGGACAGCATGGCGGCCGTTGCGTACATCAACCGTCAGGGTGGTCTACGCTCCCGTCGCATGTTCCAACTCGCCCGCCACCTGCTCCTGTGGAGTCAGAAGCATCTGAGGTCGCTTCGGGCCATGCATGTCCCTGGTGCGCTGAACCAGACAGCCGACGAGCTCTCTCGGCAGCCAGCACCTCCGGGAGAATGGCGACTCCACCCCCAGGCGGTCCAGCTGATATGGGACCAGTTCGGAGCCGCACAGGTAGACCTGTTTGCCTCTCCGGACTCGACCCATTGCCAGTGGTACTATTCCCTGACCGGGGGTACCCTCGGCACAGATGAACTGGCGCACAGCTGGCCCCGGGACCTACGCAAGTATGCGTTTCCCCCAGTGAGCCTTCTTGCACAGACCCTGTGCAAAGTCAGGGAGGACGAGGAGCAGGTCTTGTTAGTTGCGCCGTATTGGCCCAACCGGACCTGGTTCCCAGAACTAACTCTCCTCGCGACAGCCCCTCCTTGGCCCATTCCCCTGAGGAAGGACCTTCTTTCTCAGGGACGGGGCACTCTATGGCACCCGCGTCCAGACCTCTGGAATCTTCATGTCTGGTCCCTGGACGGGACGCGGAGGTTCTAGATGGACTACCACAAGGAGTCGTAGATACCATCTCTTCAGCTAGAGCCCCCTCTACGAGGCGCCTCTATGTACTGAAGTGGAACCTGTTCGTTGAGTGGTGTTCTTCCCGCCAGGAAGACCCCCGAAGGTGTTCGATTGGTGTTGTGCTTTCCTTCCTGCAAGACGGGTTGGAGCGAAGGCTGTCTCCCTCCACCCTCAAAGTGTACGTCGCCGCAATAGCGGCGTATCACGACGCAGTCGAAGGTAAGTCCGTCGGAAAGCACGACCTAATCGTCAGGTTCCTCAGAGGTGCGAGGACTAAATCCTCCTCGTCCATCCTCGATACCCTCTTGGGACTTGGCTCTAGTGCTCAGAGCACTTCAGAGCCCTCCCTTCGAGCCGTTGGAGTCCATTGAGATTAAAATCCTGTCTATGAAGACAGTGCTCTTGACTGCTTTGGCCTCGATCAAGAGGGTAGGGGACCTGCACGCACTTTCGGTCAGCGAATCGTGCCTAGAGTTCGGGCCTGGTAACTCTCACGTTGTCCTGAGACCCAGGCCCGGATACGTGCCCAAGGTTCCTACCACTCCCTTCCGGGACCAGGTGGTGAACCTGCAAGCGCTGCCTTCGGAGGAGGCAGACCCAGCCCTGGCTTTGTTGTGTCCGGTCCGCGCTCTTCGCGCTTACATTGACCGGACCCAAAGCTTTCGGACCTCAGAGCAACTCTTCGTCTGTTACGGAGGCCAGCAGAAGGGAAAGGCTGTCTCCAAGCAGAGGTTAGCCCACTGGATAGTGGATGCTATAGTCTTGGCTTACCAGTCCCAAGACGTGCCTTGCCCGTTCGGTGTAAGAGCACACTCCACTCGGAGTGTTGCTTCTTCCTGGGCGCTGGCTCAAAGCGCCTCGCTGACAGACATTTGTAGAGCTGCGGGCTGGGCGACACCTAACACGTTTGCTAGGTTTTATAGCTTACGTGTAGAGCCGGTATCTTCCCGCATCCTCGCCCCTGGTGGCCAGGAGCGCTAAGTGCCCGTTCTAAGTGTCGGCTTGCAACGCCACTCCCGCCCTCTGGGCCGGATACGTGCGTTTATTTGTCTCCAGTTGTGTTCCCCGGGAAACCGGCTAACCCTGTCGAGCTCCTCCGTCACCCCATGCGGTGTCAGACGTTGCGGACCGTCTGACGCTAGGCCTGCACCCGTATGCTTGTGGAACGTGGTTGTAGGCTGGGTTCCATATGTAGCGGTTCCCTCACGGCAACCCCATATGTGTATTCGTCCACGGAAGCAGCTACCCTTCGGGCTAGCCCCGTGTCTTTCCCTCGACAGAGCCCGCTCTGTCGTCTCTGGGCGTGTTCTTTCCCCCCTACAATTAGGTTGGAACCACCCCAGAGACTGCCATATGTTGCACTACCCTGCCAGGTTAGTCCTTATGTGTATTCCGCCACCACTCCTTCCCTGAAGGACGTGGCCCCGCAGCGTACCTCTTCCGAGAGGGCACGCTTCCCAGCGGTCTATGGTCACTCTAAGTGGGTCTTGCAGAAACAGCAGTGACTGACCTCCCTGCTTGGAGCCCTGACTTCCGTACCATACTAGACGGTCCAGTGCGCTCAAGCAGGACGCTGGAAGGGCCAGCATCCTGGCGTTTTCCAAAGGGATCCCAATTCGTCGGTTCAGTTCTGACGTACGTCGAACGTGACCGACTGAAAGGGAACGTCTCGGTTACGTATGTAACCCTCGTTCCCTGAAGGAGGGAACGGAGACGTACGTCCCGTCGCCAGGAGCTGTGCTTCAGCTAGGAGCCCAGTCACGTATTCGGCTCCTCAGTTGAAAAAAGCATTTGATCTACCATTCCACTTCCTATTTATACCCGCGCTGCGGGGCGGAGCGTGGAATGTGTGGATCACATGCCAATCTCCGATTGGCTCGTTTTTTACACTCGAAGTGGATAGGTCTCTGAGGGCAGATCCCAATTCGTCGGTTCAGTTCTGACGTACGTCTCCGTTCCCTCCTTCAGGGAACGAGGGTTACATACGTAACCGAGACGTTCTTTGGCAGACTTTTTCAGCAATTAATTTTAAACCAGCAGGTCTAACAATATTCTAACAATATTAATTTGTTTCATACAAGAAACAAACTATGGAATCTTGACATTAAACAAACGCTGACTCATTCACTGAAATTCGCTTAAAGTCTACCAGACAACAGTGCAACATATATTTTCACATTTTTAATTGTCCATAACAACTCCAAAACTTGCCTTGCACATCTAATTATTGGACAAAGTTTTCTGACTATTTTTCTTATACCTTCTTTTTGTTTTACTGTGATTGTTATTGAGCTTGTAGAAGTTAAGCTCTTGCGTTCTTCGGAACATCTCACGCTGCCATTGGCCAATGTCATTTTCTCTCTTTTAAATGCATATTCCCCGAGTGATAGGCTACAATGACTGGCTGTTTTTAAATGTGATTAATATCTAAACAAAATAACCCATGCAGTCTCATCTACGAGGCGTTTAGGCTTCCATACTGACATAGCTTGCAGGTTTGCTTAGTGGCTTACCAGGCACTGGAACGAGACACGACATGATGGGAGGTGAATCGTCGGTCAAAAAACTTGCCCTACTTTCTTATTTTTTTTTTCTTTCATTTGATTGGTTCAACCGCCACCAACCAAATTTAATTAAAATATTATTTTCTGTTTAAGTCATCCACCTGATCCGCGGACTGTAAACGCCAACTGCGCATCTCTAAAGTGCCTATATCGGGTTGCTTTAACTGCCTGCTCTTTAATTCAGTGTTTTTATAGCTTATAGTTTTATGTCTCGGATATGGTTGTAAAGCCTATAAACTTAGCTATCAGAGGGCATAAACTTCTTACAGCTAAATTAGCCCACATTGTATATCTAAACCAGTTTCTTTTACTTGACCTATGTTGGATGGTGTGGATGGGGGACTTTGTTGTGTTTCTTATGCTGTGGTTGCTATGGTTACATTTGTACAATAGCCTTCCCAAGGCTATGCCCCCATGTGACCTGGGTTCAGGAGGAGAATGTTAGGCTTCCTGTGAAGTATAATGGGAAAATGTGCACTTCCCAGACCTTCAGGTGCTCCCCAAAAATCTGTGATTTACGGTTCCCAGTGTGGTTTCCCTGATTGGTTTTATGATGGAACTTCCTAGTCTTCTCCTGAATTGTGTGAAGGGTGTCCACACCAGCTATATATACAACAGCCGGGCAGCTGGGGAGGATGATGCAATGTCCAAGAGTGATGGGCAACATGCTAAAGGTCACAAGGGCCATGTAATGAGGACATTGTCTGAACTCTCACCCATCCTTGCATTAAATATGAGTTATGATAAGACCATGACTTTCACCCATGCAGACACAAACAAAGCCATCTATGGTTCACATGCATCAGGCTGACACTCCCTAGTAGGCTTTCCATTAAATCTATTGATTTTAAATCTTCTGTATTGTGTGCGCTGAGTTCAAGTCAATAATGCTGAAAAATTATCAAATAGTTACTTGGTTATTGTAGTGTTTTGGTTTACTTTGTAGTTTTTGCAACTTTCATGAACACAAATAATGTAACTCAATACAGCTTTTCTGTTATGGAGTTGCTGTTGTTATTGTTGTTGTTTTTAAGTTTTAAGAAGCACAGCAGGCAATTGTTGGTTTTGTGCTTTTTGAGCAAAAATGCAATAGTTTAGTCCCATTCTCCTCTTTTCCCAACAGTCACTTGTCTTGTGATGTCAGGATGTGTGTTCCTCTATTGTAATGATCTGTTTATTTCCCTTTTGTTTCATGTACAAAGTCTATTAATGTATTTATGAGTGTTTTGTCATGTAATGTTTTGATAGTATCCATAAGATGTTGACAATGGTCTGAGATAACCTGATTTTTTAATTTTTTACATTTTTTTATTTCTTCTTTTATGTTCCTCATAGAATATAAACATTCCGGTTTTGACAACATGAGGTTGAGTAAATTATGATAGTTTCCGTTTTTGGGTGAGCTGTCTCTTTCAACATAAATGTCATAGCAACTTGGCATCTTAAGTTCAGTAACAGTCCAGTTAAGAAAACTCAATGCAAACTGTAACATTTATTTTACTTCTGTGAACACCTTATTTTATTACAGTGCATCTGCCAAACAAGGCATAATTAACCAGGCATAATTATTAGGCCCAAATTAAATATGACAATGCAATTACAGCTTGATAACTGCTTAAAAATATTTTGAGCATCCCAAAACTGATAGCATGTTTAAAAAAGAAAAAAACCTGATGAAAAGTTCTGTTTTAGAACAAAGGTGCCAAGAAGATACACCCAATGAAGGATATGGTGAATAACTTTTTCAATTTGGGGGGTCAATTTAGCAGGGTCAGTGCCTAACAAACCTTTAAATGATTATTAAGCTGACCCAAAGTCCTCAAAGCTGCTAATAGTTGGCATAAAGAAAGCCAGGAGCAAGCATGAAATATGTGCAGCCACCATGACGGGGGAGAATTATGGTCTCCCACATAAGTGGGCCACGCCAGAGACAGATGGCAGCTTGGGAAAGATACTACTCTAGGCTCAGTGGCGAGAAGAATGACAGTGCATCATGTGTGATATGAGAAAGGAACAAAGGAGTATGTCATTTTCACTAACTCTGATTGAAAGCGGGCAGCAGTGCTTAGGTAATTAGACTCCCGTGGATATGAAAAAAAAAATGACTGGGAACTCATGAAGACACTGCGCACTGGCCACAGACTTTCTTTGCTAGAAGGCTTTACTTTCCTTTTTGTGCGTGTTTGCTATTTTAGTTTTGTAATTTGTGTATAATTTATTTTTTGGCGTGTTCTTTTTCCAATCATTGTGCCTATTTTGAAAAAGATTTCCAGTATCAATGTTAAGTAGCATCTTCAGATGTCCTTACCTGGCAATTAACCAAAGAGAGAAGTTGTTTTCCATGACTTTACAAAGTGGATAATGAGCAAAAGCCCTGTAAAACGCCTTTCAGATCCTTTTTGTTAGACATTATATTTTCTTTAGTCTCCTTTGCAAATAAGTTGTCAGAACCTGTCTTTTCAAAGGCCAAAGCCAAGGGCGCTAACAAAGGCATAGGCTGTCTGTATCCACAGAGTAACTACATCAAAAAAGAAACTGGTCCAGGGCCTAATTAAAGGGGGAGATGAGTGTCTTCTGGCGTTAGCTCACAATAAGGGGCCGCAGTAAATCAATGGATACCCAACACTATTATTATCATCAACAGCAGTGAATTCTGGGTGATTTGACAGGGACAAAAAGACATATTAAAGACAAGTCCAGGAAACTCCAGACACCTGCATGGCTGAACAGCGACACTGTGGACAAACTGTTTGACAGGTCTCCAGACTGCGACTAAAATGGTTGCGCATTTGCGAGTGATATTTTTGCTGAGATCGCCATTTGCAAACATTCTGTGAGGAGTAGCCTATCACATCTTTTGTTGTGTTTTGACGTAATAAAATGAGAGATGCACAAGTATGGTCCTACTGTGGAAAAAAACTCAGAGTCTGAGCACTAATAAATATGCGGCAGAAACAAATTTCATGACAATATCAGGCTTTTTCAAAGCCCTCATGTCTATCGAGCAACAGCGCTGATGGCTGTGCCTTCTTGAAAGATATTCTAAGTAACAGAGACGTGTCAAAGAATGAACATCCAAGTACTGTAAAAGGGCAGAAAGGTGTCTGTTTAATGCACACAATGTGAATAAACCACAACAGATAAACATGTCAGCTGTGAGGAGGACGCCAACTAATCTGTAACAATTCTCGATTTTAATTGATACTGATATGGATTTTTATTCTCAATGTATTTTACTCTTTGCTATTTTCTGTTACTGCCTGAACTCAGCTAGGGCTTGCAAAATCGCTTGCCTAATGTCCGAGTGCTTGTATCTTCCAGCCGGCCAACGGGCTAATTTAAATAGGCTAATCCTTTCTTGTTTTGCGTTGTTGACTCTCTGGACTTTGTATCTAAAGGAAAATAATATTGTGGATGTTTTTGATCATGCATGCCCATTTATCCCCAGTGAGGTTTAGCTTGTGTGTGTTTGTAGTTGAGTGTGTGCTTGTGTGCGTGTGTGTGATGAGCGGATCGCGGTCAGGTTGACCAAATAATAAAACATAACATTGTAAAATTGCGGATGAAAGATATGAGAGTTGATTTTATTAAAGACACGGAACTCTCATTTCACTATAAAATGCAACAAACGTGCCTCACTTATGTTTTCAAAACCAGCGTTTCTTCAGGGAAAAATATAACAAACAAAGCCTCCTAGTGGACAATACACAAAGGGTAAACGCTACATGGGATAATGCTTAATAATTTAACAGTTTTACCTAAAAATATACACTAACTTAATAGAAATTATTCTTATAAGAATTTTATAACATAATGTTTGGAAATATTAATGTGTTTAAAAAAAAAATTTCTTCAGGTAATTATTTGCAGAATTTACCAAATTAAAAACTTAAAGGTCCTGTTCTTCGCGATTCCATCTTTCAAACTTTAGTTAGTGTGTAATGTTGCTGTTAGAGCATAAATAATACCTGTAAAACTATAATGCTCAAAGTTCAATGCCAAGCGAGATATTTCATTTAACAGAAGTTCCCTTTCAAAGCCTAGAGTGAATGGCTGGTTTAGACTACAGCATGAAGTGAAGGGATGTAATGACGTCACTAGAACCGTTTGTTGACTAACCCTCTGCCCACAAGAAAAAAGGGGGCATGGTCTTGTTGCTCTCCCACGTGGAGAAGAGCGCGCATTCAGCGCTTGCATATCCCCGTTATGGTAAGAGACGGGACCTTTCCGGGCAAAGTGCGCTAAGCTGCTGTCCAATCATGGAAGTGTTTTAATGGAGTTAAACAGGACAAATGATGTCTTGGGTAGTCTATATGATGTGTAACGGCTGTAAGGCATTCTATGTACATGAAAATTACACAGGCAACTTAAAATGTTGTCTTCATGAGAAAAAAATGCAAGGATCTAAAAATGAAATTCAATACTGTCCATATAATTGCCCGTCAAAAATTTAAACGTGTTTATTCTTTTGTGGTGCCTAACTTTTTCCCTTATAGGAGCCAATGGCTCCTTAATTGAACTTTTTGTCTGGAGCCCTGGCTTGACTAAACAACATGTCCTATGTGCTGGAGGGATTTCCAACTCATTTGTTTCAATCTATTTTTATTTTATATATAATAATAGTAAGATAAGCTAGTTGTTTTTACTAAGTTGACTGGATCTAGCTGGTTGCAGTATATATGGTGTATATGTGGACATAAGTGAAGCATTGTGTGTGTTTTTTGAGGTAGTTAGTCTCAGCTTAGCTGGATCGGGTTGCTTAAAAAACATGACCTTGTGAAGGTACTCTAATTCTTGTGTCTAGGATTAGGCGTAACTCTTTTAAGTACTTTTAAATGGATTTTTGACATGCCAGCATGCATTTAAAATTGGTTTCTTTCATAAAAGTACTAGGCAGCCATGTGTTTAGGTGGTCCGTTTGAGCATATTTCGGTCTGGTTTCACAGACAGTGTTTAAGATTAAGCCAGGATTAAACCTTAGTTCAATTAGGACATTTAGGTAGCTGCATTACAAAACAACAAAACAATGGCACCAAAATATTTTAAATAGTTAGTTCACCCAAAAAAGAAAATTCTGTCATTAATAATTACTCACCATTGTGTCGTTTCAAAAGTGTCTTTTATTCATCTTCGGATTCAATTTCTGTCTTTTTGAGCTTTCTGTCCCTCCATAGACAGCTACACAACTAAAATGTTGACGCTTCAAAAAGTTGAAACTAATCCATATGAAATGAGTGGTTTAGTCCAAAATGTTCTGGATAGACTCAATCGCTTTATATGATGAACCGAATGAATTTAAGCTTTTATTCACATAAACATTCATAAACACACATCAGTGGTAAACCAACGGTCACTTGACATTCCAAGAACCAATGAAGTTAATTCTCATGTTTTACAGCCCATTCCCACCAAAGACTATACTTAAGATAACTATAAAGATATAGTTCTCAAAATGGTTTAGCGGAAATAGAAAAACGTCACCTCGTGCAACTAGTTCATATTAATGAATAACATACTTAATACCACAGCACGATAATGGCACAGAAAAACGACATCATTGGAATCACTTTCAGAACGATTTTTTCCAGCTGATGAACGATAAAAACATTGACATAACCTATCAGAATCCATCCTGCTGTAATGAATCTGAGCATTTAAAGCAGTAGGCGAGTGCTCAGAATAAAAAGAATGATATCTTTATAGTTATCTTTAAAGTAATCATTCTTGATGTGAACAGGCCTTTATGCAGCACGCTTGAGCTTCCGCAAGTGATTTTCTTCTTGTGCAGTTGAGCTTCTTTTTATGTTAGAATCATATAAAGCTCTTCAGAAAATGTGGACTAAACAGCTCAATTCAAATGGATCGCTTTATGAACTTTTGGAAGCGTCAGAGTTTTAGTTGCACTAGCTGTCTGTGTTGAGGGACCTTAATTTGTATTCCGAAGATGAACGAAAGTACTTCGGGTTTGGAACGACACAAGGATGAGTAATTAATGACAGATTTTTATTTTATTTTGGGTGAACTAAACCTTTAGTCTGACAAGCCATACCCACATCAAGATGTTTGGTCTGGAAACTCACCATTGACAGGGCTCAATCTGAGGGGCGGGATAAACGGTTGTCTTTCAAACTCCCTCTGCACACGATAGGATAGAGCTACCAGTGCTACAACCAACCTGAGCAATGAAGGTGAAACAGAGCTCGTTGATAGATTAAACATTCGCTGTATCCGGTCGGGCAAAACACTGAACACATCTTCCCTTTTTAAGAATGACTTCAGTGCCGTTCTTTGTTCTTTTCTCAGAGAAAAGCTGAACTCCAAGTCTTCCAGAGTCGCGGTCAAAGCTGATTCGAAAGACCGCCGTTCGCTAGTTTCTGTGTTTACTAGAAGCACGCAAATGCAACTCGGCCGTTGTCATTATGGCCCCGCCCACCGACTCTAAACACGATGTGATTGGCCTGACAAGAGTTTGCCGTTTACAGCTCAGATGGGTATTGAGAGTTGCTAGACGACACTCGCGGGCAGATTAGATTTACTGCCACTAGGGTGCGTCTAGATTTCTAGGCTACTAAACCTTTATATCAGGGCAAGTTGCTTTCAGTTAAAGGGGTGATGAATTGAGAAATCAACTTTCCCTTGAGCTTTTGATATATGAAAGGTCATGGTAATATAAGATTATCCTGTAAGTTTCAGAGGTGAAAACTTCCTTTTTAGTCAAAGAAAAGCTTTTATAGACACCAGGCCCAGAAAACGATCATGTGCTTCATTCTTACGTCATCGTGTGACAAAACAGACCTCTACAGAACGTTCATTTCACTGCGGAATCGTTTGTAAATCATGTTGTGTCTTCTATATTGGATCCAACAGGAATCGTGCAACAAACTTATGTGAGTAAAACGTCTTTTTTTAAATATCTAAAACCAGGCCCGGGGCTGTACCAGACGGGCTACCAAAACGTACGAAAATGAAAAATACTTATAAAGAATTAATTATTCTAAGTAATGTTAATTTCTTAGTTACTGTTAATTTGTTACCTGTTGCTCTTTATAGCCTAATTCTTTTGCACTTTAATCGGTTTGAAAATTATACTTTTACAGCTCTGGAAAAAATTAAGAGACCACTTAACATTGATTTCTCAATGTTAAGTGGTCTCTTATTTTTTTCCAGAGCTGTATATATTTTTGTTGCATTGTATTATTTTATTTAAACATTCAGTTATTTTTGTTATTACAAAAATAGTCCTTAAATCTGGGACCCACTTTATATTAGGTGGCCTTAAGTACAATGTAGTAACATTGTAATTAATCATTTGATACAATGCACTTATTGTGTACATACATGTTTTTACATTGTACTTACATTTAAAAAAATACTTGCATGTAATTACGTCTGTAATTAATTTCTGTAGTTACATTTGTAATTAAACAGTTGACACTTCCCTTACACCTAACTCTACCCTTAAACTTACACACACCACCACACCTGTCCCTAACTCTACCCGTATCCCACCTCAATATCAGCAAAGGTGTTTTAGAATATAATTTGAACACAATAAGTACATTGTACTTATTTTTTGATGTAAGTACTTAAGGCCACCTAATATAAAGTGGGACCTAAATCTGTTTTCCTGACAACACTTTTTTGCAACTTATTTCAATATTGTGATAATATCGTATACCATGATAAAAGCTTCAGCAATTAATTGCAACATGAAAAATTGATATCGGCACATGCCTACTTCAAAGTCACTATTGCAGCACGCCCATCAAAACCCAGCATTCAGAAAACAGCCTCAAAACCAGTGTAGAAAATAGCCTATTACTTATTAGTTATGATGTTTTTGAATGTAAAAACCACACGAACGTCATTAGTTGACAACAGTATAAAAAAAAGGAAAAAGCCAGTTCATGAATATAGCTCATTTAATTCATTAAAATAGCTCAAACATGCATTTTAGTCTGGTCTTAAGACTTTTCTATGAAACCGAACGTCATTACTCAGACAACAGTATAAAAAAGGGAAAAGCCAGTTCATGGATATAGCTAATTTAATTTATTAAAATAGCTCTATGAAACCAGGGGTTAAATTCATAGAAATAATTTCAACCTTGCATATTTTTTTTTGGTCATCTTTTGAAGTCCAAAGCCTAATAACACATTAATATGCATATGGAGTTCAGATTTGTCCAGCATAAAAATGTAGCTTTATATTAGTTAATGTTTTGTATGTAAATATGTCCTCGTTCAAAAATAAATGTAAGGCTGCAAATCGTACCTTGCGCCAGGTGTTGGTGACTGCAGGGAGGGAGTCACTGGGTGTTGGACCCCACGTCCCCCACGCAGGTGGTCACTGATGCCCCCTGAGGTGTGCAAAGCCTGGTTTAAACACTTTCTTGAACACTCCATGTCTTTTTATCTTTCACTGTTCCTCCCTTCCATATGACAAAGCCATCTTCTCCCTCTGTTTTTCCTTGCTGCTTCTGTTCTCTCTGTCCCTCCTCTCTTCTGTTCCATTTGTCTGTCTGTGAAGTTGTACATGGCATACCCTGATTGCTACAGTAATGGGGTTTTAAGCCTTTTGTGCATTGAACTAACTCTAGGTTACCTTTGACTGTAAGAACAGGTGCATTAAAATGTATTTTGGATATGTATGATTATAAATCCACTGGCATGCATCACGGTATTCACCAAAAATGAAGATGATTAACATTGATAATAATAAGAAATGTATCTTGAGCACCAAATCGTCATATTAGAATGATTTCTGAAGGATCATTCAACTTTCAGTGTTGCCTAAGAGAAATACATTTTAGAATATATAATAAAATAGAAACACTTATTTTAAAATATAATGTTACTGTTTTTACTGTATTTTGGAGCCATGATACCAGCCATGATTTAGCCAAATAAATGCAGCCATGGTGAGCAAAAGACAATCGAAAGAATGATAACTGTGTTTTATTGTATGAAAAATAGCAGTTGTTATATTTTGATATAACAAAAGGATATAGGATATTGATACAGGAAAAGTGATTTTACCCACAAGATATTTATTTAGTTTTTGGCTTTTTTATCCAAAAATAATCTTGAGGTTTGAACACATGCCTCTGCGTTCATGGTTGACATTATTCACGGATCACATAAATCATTCTGTTTTTGGAAATCTGTCAAAAGTTTTTTTTTTTTTTTTTTACTTATTTTGGGCGTGACCCTTTCTTTTAAGTTTTTCATAATTTTGCGGTTCACTTAAATATCCCTGTGACATAACAAATATTGAATAAAAACAATAATTATACAGAAACAAGTGCTGTTGTAAAATTAAATGCAAATAGTTTAAGTCACAGCTTAATATTTAATGGCAATCTGTGTGCATTTTCCTAAGAAAGGAGGTTATTTCTAATAACCAAAGACCCTTTGTTTCTTTCACATCTCTGTTGTTCATCACTGTGTTGAGTACATATGGACACACAAACACATTACATCTGGTATTCATGCTTCACCACCCTTTTGAAGTGCCTTTCTCTTAAATTAAAAAGTGTTAGTAAAAAATTAATAAAAATCCTGCACTAGAACTTATCAAGGAAAGTAGCGCTACTAGGCATGTTGAGGAGTATTCAAAGCCATGTCATCTCCATATGGTTCACGCGATAAATCCTTTATCTAGCATCTACAACTCTCTCTCCTTCACGTTCTCGCCTGTGGCTACGTTTCTATCTCTGCATCAATTAGCGCTGTGATTAATACAACAAGCAAGCAGTTTAGAGGTAATGGCAGACAATTAACATCTCATTGCACCATAAAGGGCTATGCTAACTACCCTGGCCACTGCTTTTCTCTGCCTGGAATTGAAATAAGTGTTTGTCTTCATTCGTACACTATCTAATGTGAAGTGGGCCAACTTTGTATGGCACAACACCATTAATCTAATTAGAGTGAGCTGAGAATGAATTCACGTCTCTCCAAAGAGCATGAATGCAGCGTTGTCACTGTTATTTAGCGCTGTGCCACCGTGCTGCAGAAGCACAGCGCTTCCAGTGCCTCTCTCGAAAATGAACCGTCTTGAGTGTGCGTACTGAGACTTGTTGCTGTTTTTTTCCCTTCACCTCTCCACATCCTCTCTCTCACTCGCTCTAATTATTAGAACATTGCAAATACAACTGTGCACATCAGTGAATAGAGCCGTAGCTCTGCTGTCATGGGCATTGCAGGAGGAAAAGTCCTTGGAGTGCTGTTGAATTAAATGATGCATTCTGATTGACAGCTACCTTGAGACTGGGCTGATGGAGTCGTCAAGGCAGAATGCTAACAGGCTGCCACCACTCCGCCTGCTAGCACACACACCCACAGCACACAGCGCTTTGAAGAAAAGCACTCGTGGGCATGTATAATCAGACAATATATATTTGAAGGTTATTGGGGTGTATGTGCCAAAGTTAACAAATGAAAACTCCACCAATCAAAGAGAACCCAATTAAAAATAGCATGGTGTTCATTCAGTGCATGCTGAATAAAAAAAGCCCATCATTTTGCAAGGACTTTCCCACCCTCTTATTATTCCAAACCAAATATGGCTATTTCATCTGAAGAACATGGAGGTTACTGGTGCCTCATCCAAAGTGCTTATTTGAACTCGGAGAGATCGATAATAAACTTCATGAAGGATTGTTTCATGAAGAACAGTTTATTTCAGAGGAATATAGACAGCAGATTGAACAGCAAAGCTTAAATCAGTAGAACAGTCGCATTCTGCAATTCTCTGGGCCCTCCTGTGAACTATGAGACGATGCCCCGCCCACAAGTAGGTTCTCGAAGTGATCAAGGGACTTTATAATAAGGACTTTTATTTATTAATGCATTGGGTATGGACTAAGAGGGAGAAATATTTTTTACAACATTTTTAAATAAGTTAATATGACTTATTATTGACATTTATTAATATCATATTTTAACAGTTTAAATATACTATAAATAATATATATATATATATATATATATATATATATATATATATATATATATATATATATATATATATATATAACAGTGCATCCCGAAAGTATTCACAGCGCTTCATTTTTTCTACATTATATTATGTTACAGCCTTATTCCAAAATGGATTAAATTTATATGTTTTCCTCAATTCTGCAACCAATACCACATAATGACATGGTGAAAGAAGTTTGTGTTAAATCATTGCAAATTTATAACAGAAAAAACTGAAGAAAAAAAAATCCCATGTATATAAGTATTCACAACCTTTGCCATGATACTCAAAATTGAGCTCAGGTGCATCCGGTTTCCACTGATCATCCTTGATGTTCCGAAAACTTGATTGTAGTCCACCTGTGGTAAATTCAGTTAATTGGACATGATTTGGAAAGACACACTCCTGTATATATAAGGTCCCACAGTTAACAGTGCATGCCAAAGCCATGCACAAACCAAACCATGAAGTTCAAGGAATTTTCTGTAGACCTCAGAGACAGGATTGTGTTAAGGCACAGATTTGGGTAAGGAGCATTGAACACATTAAAGCACGGTGGCCTCCATCATCCATAAATGGAAGATGTTTGGAACCACCAGGACTCTTCCTAGAGCTGGCTGCCGGGCCAAACTGAGCGATAAGGGGAGAAGGGCCTTAGTCAGGGAGGTGTTTAAGAATCTGATGGTTACTGACAGAGCTCCAGTGTTTCTCTGTGGAGAGAGGAGAACCGTCCAGAAGAACAACCATCTCTGTAGAACTTCACTAATCAGGCCTGTATGGTAGAGTGGCTAGACGGCACATGACAGCCCACCTGGAGTTTGCCAAAAGGCACCTGGAGGACTCTCAGACCATGAGAAACAAGATTCTCTGGTTTGATGAAACCAAGGTTGAATGGCAAGCATCATGTCTGGAGGAAACCAGGCACTGCTCATCACCTGGCCAATACCATCTATATAGTGAAGCATTGTGGTGGCAGCATCATGCTGTGGGGATGTTTTTCAGCGGTAGGAACTGAGAGACTAGTCAGGATCGAGGGAAATATAAATGCAACAGACATCCTTGATAAAAGAAAAACCTGCTCTGGAGCGCTCTGGACCTCAGACTGGGGTGAAGGTTCATCTTCCAACACAACAATGATCCTAAGCACACAGCCAAGATAACAAAAGAGTGGCTACGGGACAACTCTTTGAATGTCCTTAAGTGGCCCAGCCAGAGCCTAGACTTGTACCCAATTGAACATCTCTGGAGAGATCTGAAAATGACTGTGCACCGATGCTCCCCATCCAACCTGATGAGCTGGAGAGGTGCTGCAAAGAAGAATGGGAGAACTTTCAAAAAGACTTGAGGCTGTAATTGGTGCCAAAGTTGCTTCAACAAAGTACAGAGCAAAGGTTGTAATTACGTTTTTATTCTTTTATTTTTTTTTGCAATGCTTTCAAACTAACTTCTTTTACATTGTCATTATGGGGTATTTTTTGTAGAATTGAGGTGGAAAAAATTTAATTTAATACATTTTTGGAAAAAGGTTGTAACAAAAAATGTGGAAAAAGTGAAGTGCTGTGAATACTTTGCGGATGGACTGTATATTTAATTTACAATATAGTTTTTTTAATGTTCATTCATAAAAATATATAATTATATAAATTAACTAACAGATTTATTATATTAACATTAACAAATTCTAAAATAATGTTCATTGCAAGTTCATGTCATTCTGATGTTTTTGAAATATATTCATGCTTGTGTAAGTACATTAATTTGTTTAGCAGTAAAAAGTCTGCATCAATTAACAGTCCGTGTATACAGTATATAGGCTTTTTGTGGAGTAGAAACAGCTCTAGATATGCAAATTGGAACCCTATTATAATTGACTCATAACGCTGTTAGCAGGCCCCCTGCACAGCATGGACTGCGGGGGGCCTCCTGTACACCTTGGAAGGCTTCTACATCAGTCTCCCGCTCAGAAGTCACCTAGTCCAGTGGTCACAGAGAGAAAAACGATAGAGAAACTAGGGATAAAGACAGAAATCAATGGAAAAGGTGAGAGACCCTTTTGGTACATGCGATCCGGTGTCTTTCATGATAACTGTTGGCTGTGTAACAGTGTTTAGAGAGAGCCTCTTGATCATGTGTACACCAGGTCAAGGGTCACAGCAGCCTGCGAGTGACCACCCAGTCTCTTCATTCAGTTTCCGGACTTCAAGCGACCCCCCTTTTTCTTTCATTTTCTCGCCCCTCCTCACAGCGACACTGGTTTTCATCTCTTGAAACAAAAGCTAACTGTTTTGCTCAGCACTAGATCAAGGGCCTCTGTTTTCCTCCAGGAGAGGTGGAAAAACAAACATGTGTGCGCCGATACCTTCTGTCGCTTCCAGATTCACATCTGCAAGCTCCACCACTCTTCAGCTCCTCCACCCAGCTGTTGGAGAGCCTACACACACATACACATAATATCCCATAGGACAGGCCTGTTTATCAGCCAGCCTGCCAACCACATGATGGATCCTACCAGGAGCATCAAACGTGACACTCGGGAGGGTGGTAGAATAGGTCAGACTCCTGCATGAACCTACGAACCAGGCCGGGACACTCACTCTCAGCTGTGGACACAAATGTGTACAGATGCCCTGGAGATAATGGTACTGCTTGTACAGAGACTGTGATTTCCCCCATTAGGTGTTCCAGCTTTGATGAGAACATTTCATCTCATCAGAATGGCTGATCAATTGGAAGTCCTGTAATTTTTTCTAAACACACATGATCGGCTCTGTTGGATCTGACGTCCAATGTCATGTTTTGATCAGGTCTTTGATCCCAGACACCATCAGTTGTCATCTCTTGTCTCTAAACAGTGGTCTGCCACTTTTGATTTATAGTCATGCACTGGGAAAGAACAAAGTATTAGGTGAGGTTTAACAAGATCAACACCAGAAATGCAAACATAAAAACGGCGCTTTATGCTATAAACGAAATATTTGGATATTTTGAAAGGGTTGAGGGAGTGGATTCTCATTAGAATAAATCATGCAATGTGCTACTGAACAAAAAAAAAGCTATTTTTGATTGCTTTTTTAAAAAAAAGTTAAAATATAAAGACATGTTTTCTTGAATATGTGTATTGGTCTCACTGCACTGGCTGTTTCCCCTACTTTTTTTCTTCTTAAAATGCATGAAAAAAAGACACAATGTACTTGTAATAAGGATACTGTAACATGGCTGTTTTAGTGAATTAACACCAGACAAAGAACAGAAGAAATGCTGGGGATTAATGCTGCCTCGCATGTTATCTGAAATCTCATATTTCCCAATTCAGAAGTCATGATGATGAGCTTGTTGCATTGCATTCAAGTGCTTTGTTGTCGGAATAAAAAAAATCATGGAGGACACCATGTTTATTCTTGCCTATTTATTGGGAAAATATTATTAAAAACAAAATAATATGTAGTGTCACATGTACTGACAACTATAAACATTTATGATGCTTTTTGTAGATTCTGTCATTTCGGTTACATTTCGGCAAGCTCTTTTGCTGTGATGTAAATATGCATTACATTAATAACAAGATGATCTAGCTGCTTTGGGGAAAAAACATTAAATCATACCTGTCACAGCAGTAGTTCTCCCCGCCACCATGTTTAAAGTTAGTGGCACACCCATTTGGGAATTTGGGTATTAAAATTACTTCCCAATGGTAAACACAACATCAGAGGGCGTTCATGTGCAATTTTTATCTAGGAAACTCGTATTTACAATAATTCATATAGCATGTTAAGGCAGCATTAATACACAAAGTAACAAGGGCAAAACAGGTGTGAAGGATTAGTAACTATAGAGACAATGGAGACAAAGGAACAATGGTAACACAACTATACTTCAAAATAAGAATCCAAAACCCAGATAAGACAGGGAAACACAAGATAGTCCCTGCATCCCAATGTGCAGACCACCCATCCTAAATAGTATGTGAGATTAGAATAAGAGTGTCCCAAAGCATAGTATGTTGAAAAATGTATGCTAAAAGATGGTCTAATATTTCTGGTAGTTTTTGAAGTGGGGATCTGTGTACACTCTATTGACTAATATTGCCGTTCCCACTTTATAAGGTGGCCTTAACTTCTTTGTATTTGCATAAAAAATAAGTACAATGTACTTATTGTGTTAATAATGTATTGCAAAACACTTGTATCAACTTGTTGTATCAACTCGTTTAAGTTAATGGAATAACATAGTTTAATATGAAAAAGCGGTGAAGTATCCCTTTAATTATGCTATTTCAGATGCAACCAAAGTCTACTCTTCTGGTCCACACTCAAAAGTATGTACTTTTTCTAGAAAAACATACATTCTCTGAAAGCAAGTCTAAATATGATATATTGCGTAAATGTACTGTTTCAAGGAAATAAATAAAAAAATTAGACATTTTACCTGAAAAATAAGATACAAAAAAAATAGTTAATACATAAATACTTTTTATTTTATTTTTTGGTTTGTTTGCTTAAGCCAACCTAGAAAAACATTGGAATTTGTGGTAGTCTCAGATAGTCAGAGCACAAGTTTTTTGTTTTTGTTTTTTACCAGCACCATCTATTGCTCATTCCTTCACCTTCCACTCAATCTCATCCTCCTTGAGTGTATATTAATGAGCACGGCTTTCCCACTAGCAGTTCGTCTTTGGCGGGCTGTATCTCCAGTGTGCTTTTAATCCAGTGTGTCTTGATGCAGAGAAAGTCCAGCAGAGTAAAGCTTCATTCTAATTTGGTCAAGTCTCATGGTGTTCCGTTTAAATCGGCCCTGAGATCACAACGTGGCTATTCAACAGTGTTGAGCAAACCCCTGTCCATCTCTTCCCTCAATGGACCATGTCTTTTCCTCTGAGAATTATCATAAAGAGATCATTCTTATGGTCAAACTGTACAGTAAATAGCTCATAATGCCTAAAAGCCAGTGTCAGTTATATGTGAACCTGGATACCATAATGGCCCAATCTAGCGTAATTATCAACCTATATACAGTTCCAATCTCTTTACAGATGGAGAGTCTGACTCTGAAATGATTCATTGACAAAGTGAATGTGACTGGTGGAGGTCTTTCAATCTAGTCCAAGTTCACGTCAGTCTGGCCAGAAATTTCTCAATTCCCTGGACAGCCAATACGTTATCATTGCATGTTCACTCCGCTTATGGAATAAGCTGAACAAATGAGCAGGCAGATCTCCGTTGATATCAAATATTAAGTTGTTTACCATGATAAATCTAAAAGTCTGCAAGTGACATCAAATTTATATGGTTTTATATGTAGGCTACACGGAGAGACTGAGGAATCCTTCTCGTGAATAAACAAACTGCCTTAGCATTCAGTTGTTTTCATTTTTAAGAAATCTTTAGAAATCTATCTTGATATTATAAAGTAAATCCTAAGGCTTATTTCACATTTGAACATCAATGGAGGAAGATTTCAGTACACTGTATCCATCAGATGAAGTTGTTTCAATGTGCCTTCTCAAAAATTGTCAGTCAAAAGAAATATAATATGGGTAGCTGAGGCCATAGAATGCATTATTTGCAACATTTACCAGAGCATCACCCCCGAGTATAGCCATAAAATATAGAAAACAATGAGGCTTTGATAAATACCTAAACAAGTGATCAGATGTGCATCAGAGATAGGTTGCCATCTTCTGGATTTTTTGCAAAACTTCACCAGACCTGCACATGACGATTCTGTCATTTCCTCACCTGACCTGTAATTAATGTTTTGACAAGGAAGGTGAGCATTTGTCTTGAAATATTGATATTAAGAGAGCCAAACAGGGGCTGTAGATACAGCGTCAGTAATATCCATCCGTTACCTCGCCATTCGGTGAATCATGCTGTGGGTGGACTTTAATTAGCATCGCTCGCGCTGGAGCGCAGCCGTCAGCTGGTGACAAGAGGAGCAGGCCAGGATCTTGGAGCGTGTGCTGCTGTGGATGCATGTGTGAGTGTTTGAGTCTGGTGTAAAGGTGTGGCTGCTGAGTAAGTCTGTGACCACGCTGAGTCGGCACTGGCCCCGGGAAGTGCCAGAAGACAGCGCTGGCGTCCTGCGTTCAGCGCTGTGGTGGTGATGTCCGTCGGGCTGGGAAACGCAGGGAGAACACAACCCCTCTGGCCCTGCTCGCTCGTGTCTGACTGGGCTGCCCGGCGAGCAGAGCACCTTTGCGCCTCAAAAATGTTATCCTCCTATCCAAGCAGAGGGAAAACAGCCCTCCTTTTTTTCAAGATGTGAAAATTGTTTTCATAATTTTATCCATCAATAGATTTCGCAGAGAACAATAATTTTACATGACTGTATTTTACAGCCAGATTTTTTTTTTATTCAAGAAGGATTTGACTTTGTGAAGGCTTTTTCATTACATGTAGATATTTTATATTCTACATAATGTTGTTTAAAAAAAAATTAAAAGAAGCTTAACCTCCTCTCTCAAGTCTTCAGCAAGTATGGAACCCAAATTCAGGCCCCTGAGCCACTGAAATTAATTTCCTTCAATACCACTTTGAAACTCTTCTGATAATCCTCTGTTATGGAAAAACATTCTCATAATAAAATGTATTTAAACTGTAATAAAAATCTGACCAGTCAAATTTAAATAGGCCTAATAATGCAATAATATTAATGTCAGTTATAGTCATGATTTTTGTTACTTTAAATATTGCACATTCATGTTCAGTTTTATATCAGTTCTCTATGATATAACATTATTTGATTAAAATTAAGTTTTGAATAGACATCGATAATGAAATCAGCACTGATAAATTATTAATCAAATTAACCACAAAACCAATCATAAGTCGCATGGGTATATTTGTGGCAATAGCAACAGTACATTGTATGGGTCAAAATTATTGATTTTTCTTTTATGCCAAAAATCATTAAGATATTAAGTAAAGATCATGTTCCATGAAGATATTTTGTAAATTTATTACCTTAAATATATCACTATTTTTAGTATTAAAATGCATAGCTAAGGACTTTAAAGGGTTTTATTTTATTATTTTTTGTCCTCATATTCCAGATTTTCACATGTGTGTATCCCGGTCAAATATTCCTATAGTCCTATCCTAGCAAACATCAATGGGAAGCTTATTTATTCAGCTTTCAGATGACGTATAAATCTCAGTTTCGAAAAACGTACCCTTATGACCATGGTGCAGGGTCACAAATAATAAAAATGTGCTAAACTTAATTCAAGTAAACCTTTTTGTTATTAAATTGTTTACATTTTTCTTTACGCTTTCAATTTGAAGACCCCTAAAACACAGAGTGTATTTGTCCATTAATAACGGTTCAGAAAACCATATAATCTTCCTGTCATTTCTCCATGCTCTTGATTGTACTGTCCATTTCAGGACTCAGCAGAGTAAAAACTGTTTATAGTGTATTTATATTACATTATATTGAAGAAGCTTTAGATTTGATTCCCAGTTGTCTGAAATAAATCCCTTGTTATATTTAGTAGGCAACAGTAGCATGCACATGTGGGCTGAATTGTACTATGAATGCTGCACCTCACCAGATCTGCTTTTTATAAGCAGAAAATTCAGCTGTCGCACTGAGTGTAGCTACGTCGGGCCCCTCAAAGTCTTTCAGAAAGCTGCTTATTCCTTCTTTTTCTGTGGACGTTTGTGTTGGCCCTCTGTTGTTAATCATTTAATGGACTGTGAAACCAAGACAAGTGAGGAGGAGTGACACTGATCCGGTTTTATATTGTAAAACAGGTGACAAATCTTTTTTCTTTCCCTTTTGGAATGATTGAGTAATTTATCTGGTCTGTGACTTAACCCTGAGACCACCCATTATTAACTCTTTTATGTAATGTGAACATTATAATACATTTTGGATGTTTATTTCACACTCATTTAACGTATTTTCTTATTTATAGTAGTTTGGCTTTTAATCATTGTTATTAAAATGCCTTTCCGTTTCTATACGACTGCAGCTCGTATCAGCCTCATTTGCCCTCTGATGATTGACAGGCTGTTGACAGGAGTATTGCCGTAGTATTTAGCGAGGTCTCGGAACCCCCGCTGCTAAAGTGAATTTTATGGAGTCGTCGGTCAGTCACACACATAAAGCAAAGTCAAAGCAGTCTCTAAATTCATGCAAATGAATGTATTTTACATCCTGTCATGTGCGATATGCCACTTGATTGCTTTGTTGAGAGAAAAGAAAAAAACAAAGAGTGCACGGAAAGTCAAGAGGACAATGTGCCCCGTGGCCTCTCCCTGCCCTGACTCAGGGGCCCAGGCCGTGTGGAGTATATCATCAGACCTAATTTACAATCTATGGATTCCACCGGGTGGAACAGGGGCAAATATGAAGTAGTTAAGCGCTTGGCTAGCAATGCTTAGCATTCAGTCGGAGGGGAATCTGTTGTGGTTATTTAATGTCTGCAATTATGACTTATTAATGAAGAGATTAGTCAGTGGAGTGAACAGAGAAATAAACATGTAACTCTTTCACAGGGTTATGAAGAACAAATGACTGAACACATTTAAGCAAATAGAGTGAAGCAATTAAGAATAGATTGGTTTTTGTAAATTCAATTTCTTTTTTATGTAGTATATGTATGAAATATGTGTATAAAGTAGGAAATATATATATATATACATAGTTATTTGTTTTATTTCAGTGTTGGATGTAAGGTAATGTGAGTACTATGATGTTATATTATGGAATCCAATTGGAATACTTCAGAGCACTGAAACATAATTTCAGTGTAGTATCTTCAAACGTGCAGAGGCACAGAATTATAATATTCTACCAACAGATGGAAAGAATGCTCATTTAGTAAATGGCTTTCCGATTTTACATGTAAATGCTCTAGCTCTGATGTTATCCATCTGCATAATTAGCCTTTTTAGTAATAAGAACACAGTGAGTGAGACATTAATTAGACCATTTAAATGTTTGGAAATCCAATAGTGCATTAACACAAAAAAACAGGGCCTCCTTGGCTCCAGTTTGACTGTTTATTTATTTAGAGACTGTATGTGTTAATTATATAACACATCCTCCCCTTGTACACTTCCTTTTGATATGCACATGAACGTTTTTAATCAGTGTGGTTTGTTCAGGATTTTCAACAGAGTGCAAGATCATGATTGGTGGTAGACTCGTAGTGGTAGAATTATTGGCATTATTTGTATGATGAATATTTCATTCAGAGTGTTATAAAACAATATTGTCTCATATTTTATTTTATTTTAACTGGAGTTTGGGTGATCAAACTGTGAATATTTTTTAGACTGTGAACAATACTGTATACTTGTCCTTTCCTTATCTCTCTTTTAAATAAATACATATTCTGATATATATTTAATTTAAAGAATTTCACAAATTTGTCTAACCTTTACATTTTTGTAGATATTTGTTTGCTGGCTTGTTTTAATAAGTAGCATGCCATCTTATTTCACACAAGAGATTTTTTTTTTTTTTGAAGATATTTTGCAAGTAGTTTCTTGGACAGCACTGCCCCCAGTGATCAGTTCTGGAGTTGCAGACTTGTTTAGTAGACATTCTGGAGCTGTAGACTAGTAGAAATGCATTGCATATTTTGTTGGCCATTATTGATTCTCTAGTATTTCATTGATTAAAAAGTTATGCTAAAATGTTATGCTTTACTATTAAAAGTAAGTTCTGAATAATAAATTAAAACATATGCATTAGCTTAATTTTTATGTATGGAGAAAATGAATTCTACTTTAAGTTTGAAAGTCTTTTATGTATATATATATATATATATATATATATATATATATATATATATATATATATATATATATATATATATATATATATATAATCCAGCAACTCTGACGAAGAATGTGAGATGGAAAAAATAAATAAAGGTCCAATTAAAGGATTTTCACATTGTGGTGCAGGCAGCAGGGTTCTGAGCGATTGTCTTTGCTGGGTAGTTGCTCAGCAGCAGAAGGTAATGGTGGGGTGGACCCCCTTTACCCTCAGAGCCTTCTGTTAAATTTGGCAGAAAAACGCCGGGCCCAAGTAGGAACAAAGACAAACCTTTCCGCATAGAATCAGACAAGGCTTTGAGAAGAATGGTCCAATTTGACCCAATCTTCTAACCAATTTAGTGCCCACTCTTGCAATGGAAACATTTGTTCTGAAATGACCAAAATCGAATCGAGGCTCCTCATATACATCCCCTCTATGGCAGATGTTGTGTATTAATTGGCATGCGTGCGGCTCTGACCCAGGGTCCCTAACTGAGGGTTTAAATAGCTTATCTATTATTTGTTGTAACTCGGCTGACTCGGTAGGCACTTCCAGACGTGGTATTTCACGCTTTGCGGTTTCCAGTGTCGGCGTGGGCTTTTGGGGGGAGCCCAGTGTTTCAGTGGTGATGTCGTAACAGCAGGTAAGCTCTAAACACCATCTATCAGGCACCCATACTCGCCTCTCACACGGCCAGAGCTGTGACTGATGGACCTGTCTGTAGTATGGATGTTTAGCGCAGTGGCAAGCCATATGCCACTGGCACCGTTTCCTCCTCGCTGCCCTCGCTGAGCTAAAGAGGGGTGGTGCTGAGAGAGAGAGACCAAGAAAAACACACAGACACAAAGAACGCAAGAAGCCCTCCGCGATTGACATGAGAAAAATACCAAGTCTCCCTTTCTCTGATTTCAGGAAAACCAGACTTTAAGAAATTACCTAACACCCATTCCGTTCGATCCTGTCCCGCCCTATTCACCCCCACCCGCCTTAAACCCTAAAAAGCAGAGGATATTGTGTTTTTAATAACAGTGAGAGAGCTCTGATGTATTTTTCCATCTGTTCAGAGCGGCCCACCGCCCGGCCGAGTGGCCGCCCCCTTGTGAGAGGAGCACAGCTGTTACTGTAAACCCTGTCCAGAGAGCAGCTCACACCCCTCTGCATCTCTAAAGGATCAAATGAACAAGTTTGGCTCGGTGCAGTCAGCCTTTGCAGCTGCAATTTCAAACCTCTTTAAATCATTTTTCATGCTTACCAGAAATGAATAATGCACACATTAACTGGTGCCAGTTAATAAATTTCCATCTCAGTGCACCAGTTTTTTTTCCCCAGGAAGATCCAGAGCATCTCATTTTGTTGTGCAAAACAGCTAAAAAGGCTGCCTTGAGTAAAATACTTTTTTTTTTAACAACCAGGCTTATTTTGATGTTTATACTTTTGCTTTATGGTATTACATTGGCTGCTAGATCAATAAGGTGACACTCATCTCACTGAGAAAAATACAAATAAAAATGTCAATGTTGTAAGAAAAGTAAGGGCATTTTTCAAGAAAACAGGAAATTGTATATAAAGGAACCTGCAGGCTCTCATAGCTGCATGCCAAGGTCAATAAGTCACTTAAAATATAATATATTTTAAATTTTTTATGACAAGGCTATGCTAGTTCCGGTTTTAAAATGTGTACAACTTAATTTCTAAATAGGCTACATTTCTTTAAAAAAAAAAAAAAACTTGGCACATATTTTAAACAGATTTTTTTGGTTTGAACTGAATCAAATAAATGCATGATAGTAGGCTATATCAGAAAATCAGGATTCAGAAAATACAAAAATACATGTAGGCTAAGCATACGTCTACACTTGTTTCACGTCTCAAGGACTTGTGAATGACAGGGCAGGGTTGGCAGAAAATGTCCATGATATTAATTCAACAAACCCAGACCAGCAGCTGGCATCAATGGCCTCTACTTGCCCATCGCGAACAATTAATCACAGTAGGGCAGAGGTGGACGCAGGGACTGGTGGTGGCGGCATCGCGTGTGACAATCAGTCCTTTTTAAAATGCCGGGCAGAGTATTGCAGTAATTCGTGGAGTGCTCCTCAGAGCGGGGCAACGACAGTGTCAGGCAAGATGCTCCCTAATGAGTGCCATCCTAATAATCACACGTATGCGTGAATCCTGACCCGGTGTCAGAGGAGCGGATGTACTGTGCCGAATGGCAGCTACCGTTCTGGGAAGATCTGCAAAATGTACATCAATTAGACTGGAAGTCGGAGAGCCGACATCACAACCCATTAGTTTTGTTTAAAGGACTGCAGGGTGGACCAGGGAGCATTTTAGAAGAGCAACATGGACAACATCCTGTCAGATTGATTAGCAGTCTGTCAGAGGAGCTCTGAGCTGTAAAATGTGATTCAGGGCTTGTTCATCTAAACATACTGTGGGGCCAAGCGGCTAATAACGTTCACAAAGCGGCACGTGTCAAGTGCTACACTACGAGCTAGCCAAAGTGCTGAAGCTTAAATAATCCTCAGGTCACTGACTGTAAAAAAGGATTTCCCTTGTTTTCACTCAAGATAAATTCTACCGGCTCTTGGATTCAAAGAATCGCAGACAATTCCTAGAGCTGCTGGTGTGGAAACGGCAAAGCTTAATTGTTAGGCTACTGGTTTGAACAGGAGAGGGAGTCTCAACTGAAATGGGTTCATAATGGTTAGATAACATCACAATATGGAAAATATGTTAGTTTTGACATATTTACCTGTATTTTTTTGTCTCAGTTATTCCTCTTAAATCATACTAGAGGCATGTTTTATAAAGTACCTCAGATCAAAAATGAATGAACTCACTGCCTTGCTGTGATATTCGTTAGCAACACATATGCTTTTTAAATTTGGTTAGAGAGAATCAAAGATGGACTGTTTATCTTTTACCTTGAATTTGAAAAGAAAGGAGGCACTCCTTTTTAAAGGTTTCCAAAAAAATAAAATAAAATAAATAATAATAATAATAATAATATTTCTTGGGCATTTTTAAAGAATTATGTCTAAAGGATCATGTGACACTGAAGAAACATTTATTTTAAATAGTAATTTCACTGTATCATGGTTTTTACTGAATTGGAGATAAAAAATAAATAGCCTTAGTGAGCATAAAAGTCTTTCAAAAATTTGAAACTAGATAAATTAGATAGATATTTTCTTTCTTAAGAAAATTAGGCCCTCATCTTAATGGAAAACCTGACTGTATGTTCTCTGCCACATTAAGTTTTCTCTCCAGCTTGTGAATTATGTAATTACACTTGATATAATACCATGTATTGAACATAATCGATACCGTAGGTTCCTCTGTCCCAGCTCCCAACTTGCACTTTGATCAAACCTCCATGATTTGATGTTCAATTGCATTTTGCAGTTTTTGTTAACTTGCTGTATTTTTCAAGAACCAATTGACCTCTTGTCCATGCATTTTAGTACATTTGTTGACTTTCTCAGAGGCTAGGCAGAGGGCCAATGGATTCCACACACTTTTAAACTCAGTAATGCGTAAAAACAGAACTGGACACAGTAATCCTTCTATGCAACTCTATGAAAATATTGTAGGTACATGTGTGAAATTCAAGCAAAGATGGAAAGACAACGGTCCACCCATGTTGGTTAAATTTCAACAGTGTGAAGGGAAGTAGATGAACTGCATTAAAATACAGACATACAGTGGTTACCACTGTAATTCAAAGCTTCTTTTTTTCCTTTTCAAAAGTGTGATTGTAGTGATACCTTTGTCTATATATTACAATTGCAGGCTGATATTTCAAGATCTAATGATGGTATTGTTAGAACCAACAACTCTGTCATCTTAGCAGCATCGTCTTTGCAATCCCGGGTCTTCAAAAGTGTCCCGTTGGCTGGAGGAAGCAGGTGAAAAAATAAAAGGACGATGCACTTTAAACTAAGAAAGAGACTTGTTGACTGAAGTTGTCTCGAGGTCAGCCCTCGCTCAGCCCACTAACTTTCAAGAGAAGCCAGCATGTGAGAGATGCCCCTAGGGACTGCGTTCCATCTCCTTTGAAGCCCCCATTCTGAGCTTCACTGTTTTCTTTGCTGTCATGGCTGCCGGCTTCCTACTTGGGGTGACCCTACGGCCCCAGGCTCGGCACATCAGAACAGAGACTCGCAAAACACCTTTCCGACATTAACTACAGAGGACTCGGAGGAACAAAAGGCCATGATCCAGTCCACGAAACACGCATGTCAAATACCATGGAAGGCGTGTAAACAAACATGCTAACAAAAACCATTGGCCTAGAGTGGTGTGTGCGACTCATAGTAACTCGACGTTTTAAAATGCAATTTGTTGCAATGTCCACAGTGGGGTACGTTCTTGGTGGATGGCCAAGAGTAACATACTTTGCAATTACAAAGTGTAACAGACTAATAAATAGAGGCCCAGCTGACATAACATGAGGTCAAAGATGAAAGTTAAGATAGTGGATATGTTCCATATGTCTTGAGACTACAGTTACATGTGACAAACTCATTTGAGCCGGTTAAGAAACAACAGTCTTGACCTTAAAAGACAATAATGTGGCCAGAATCGACGCAACCACGTGAGCAGTGACAATTCATAATAGACAAAAGTGAACATTAATAAGATTAATTAATTTATTTAGTTATGTAGAGACCGTACAAAGACTTCTGTGGCATGCAGTTATCAGACAGTGTTATCCAACAGGTCTTTGTCGCTGGTCTAGTTTGCGTTTCAGCATGTTGTAGTTTTCCTTGGTCCCTGGAGCGCTGGGATCCAGTCGAATAGACAGTTCATAGTGCCGCTTTGCCAAGTCTAGTTTTCCCCAACGGTGATACAAAACAGCTGCAGGAGCACAAAAAAGACCCGTCACTTAAATCAAGGGACTGTACAGTAACTCAGCATCGGTCCCCAGTGAATGAGAGAAGAATCATTGCCACATCGCTTTGTTTATTGATTTAATCGCACCGATTTATGACTGTATCGTGTAACATTGCAGGAGTCAAAACTTGCACAACTGTTTTTGTGACAATACTGACGTACCAGCGGGATCCTGGGAGACTTACCAAGATTACCATGGCAACTGGCAACGTTTGGGTTGATCTTCAGAGCATTAAGAAAGAATCCTTCTGACTCCTGGGAGAAAAAAGAACATTGGTTATTATAAAGTTTCTTTATCAAAGAAAATGTTTGAGTAACATTTTCACACAAAAAGCAACACTGCATGGTTAAAATTTTGTAACCTTGTATTTTTCCTGTTTCCCAAGGACATTGGCGAGGGAGAACATGATGGTGTGATCTTTTGGCAATATCTTTAATGCTTCCTTTCCAATCAGCTCAGCCTGAGCCAGATTACCTGTAATGAAAAGACAAAACGTTACCTCACTTAAACCACAGGGCTTTTCCTTTTCCAAGAAATTAGATGTGATGATTATCGGTTGGTGATAAAATGGGTAAAAAGGAAAAAATAATTAAATAACGTGCATACTAACTGTTTACATATTTTGCTGAAATCTCAGTGCTACATGAGCTTCTGGTATAGTATTCTCCTATAACAAGCTGTGGCAGAAGCAAAGTCTTTCCACCATATTTCTAATAACCAACAATATTATATATGACATTTTAGTACATTATATTAAAACAACAACTTAGTAATGAACTCTAAAAGCTTTAAATACATTTAGTGTAAAGGTAGATAATATAAAGTTTTGACTTCTCACAATTTTCATATTCTGTGCTGCACCAAAAATTTGCTGTGGACACTAAGGCCTTTTGCACAAGCGAACCACTCACATTTTCTTCATAAAATGTAAAGATCTCACGATTTAAAGAAAGAACATTTAACTAATGTTTAGTGCTAGACTTTAAAATCTACATCTCCTCTTGCACAGGTAAAAGCTTTTGTGGTGTGCCAAACCATTTCCAGCATTAAAATTGGCCAATTAAAACCGTAAGAATTGTGAAGATGTCACAAAAGGAGAATCGTATAGTGTATTTCTGTAATTTCTGTTGACTGTGCAGAGTGGATTGCTCTGGTGTGTCAGCAGCCTCCGGAAGAGAGTTTTTCCACTCCACACATGGCTGATTCTTTTAGCTTCCTAATTAGAGGGCAACACAAGGGCTACTGACTTATTGATCTGGATGTCAAAACTCCCTCTGACCACAGACTCAGATAGATCTTCTCTTACTGGCTGGCCCTTAACAAATTCATGAGCTGCTAAGGATTCTTCCTCACTGTTGAAACCGAAATCTGACTCATGGTTTATGTTCGCACACTTTCTTGATGCTTTTTTCAGTTTGATCTTACGAGGAAACAATAGCAGGAGAAAAATCTGTTTTCAACTATTTACTTCAAACTATTTTTGGGAGGGGTTTGGGGATCAAGTGGGACTGGAAAATGCAGAGGACGAAGATGCTGGTGCCAGGAATTTTTTTTTTTTTGGCAACGAAAATGGACCGTGCCAAGACTCTCCAGGGAGGGCCAACCTGCCTGGGAGATGCGTTTGAATAAACGGCTTCTGTCAGGGAATCGCGCCATTCTCCACACGGCAGGGAAGAGTGGCTTTAAAACAACACACAAGGCTTTTAATACATAAATTTCAAGCATTGCTGATTCTTGCTCTTCCGGTCTAATCATGTTGGGATCTTATGCCGGCATTTCCCGGAAAAGACATAGTTTGTTAATCCCGTAATATCTTGTCAAAACTGAAACTTTTGTGAAAATGGTTCTCTACTAATAATAAAAACACAAGCACAGAAATATATGCTTATAAATATGGTTTACTAATATAACTCACATAACTGGCCTAAATATGTTTCAATAAATAAATAAATAGGGCTGGTAGATAAACAAAATTTAAAATATATCTGCAATAATTTTGTTGGTGATGCAAATTCAAGAAACACTGTAAATAAAATGTTTTGACGGTTTAGTTTTCCAAAGGCTGTCATTAGACTAGTTTCAAAACTTTCATGAAATGCCAAAAGTGTTAATAAGTTTGATTCGTTTATGAATCAGTTCTTCTGAATGCAGATTCTATGATTCATTTGCATCATCACAGATGTGACATTTTTCACATATTAAAATGTTTTAGTAAAATATATGTAGGTAAATATTGTTTTTATTACATCATTACTTATTACATTATTTTACGTTATTTTTTAACTAGATTTGTACTGTTTTATTCAAATGTGTATTATTCTGAATTCTAATTGAAATTATGGTTCTAATTGTAAATCTTCACACATCACCAAGTGTGTTAAAATTGCCCAACTATGTTACACAATTTCCTCATTATATCACAAAAGGAAAAAGCATTAAAAGGTAATTCGATAATCTAATACAAAGCTAAGTTGCTAAGTTATCCGTCCCTGTAGGGTCTCTGACGAGATGAGGGGGTGAAGATGGGGTGCAGGAGTTAATTGTTGTAAGGGGTGAACTAATTATGCAGCATGGCCCCATGTGGCAGCGTGCACCTGACGCTCAGCATCTGCAGAATGGAAGTTCACACCTCTCTCACTCCCTTTATAACACACACAGCTATGAGCCACGGCTATACTTGAGACACTCCAGACGAAAACGACAAGGCGGGAAGAATTGGGAGGACGCCAAGATCATCTGTTTACCCCCAAGGGCAGGGTCAAGGTCACGATTAATGAGAACACTCACTCAGCTTATACATACATGACTGGCCCTGTCTGTAGGCAACAATACAAATCTATACTGCATTGTTAAACTGATGCATGCAAAAGACTATGTACAGTCAACAAACTTAACTCCAACAGGATGAAGATCACTATACATTAACACGCTTATATACACCAATACAAACATTAAATATTGAATTAAGTTTAAATTATTTTATTATGAGAATAAAGATCTCCGAGTAATATGAGACACTTTGTTGCTTCGTTTGTAGGAATAAGTTGCCTTGGACAATGGCTAGTTAAATAGTTAAGCAGTCATTATGTAAAATAATTGACTATGGAATGCTGCAACAACAGACCAATCAGAATCAAGTATTCCAGACTGCATGTAATAAGAGAAGTACATTAGCAACAACTCCACCTTACCTGTGTTGTCCAACAGTATGACCATGTTGTTCCAGGCCAGGCTGTGGTCAGGCTTCAGCATGGTGGCGTTCCTCCAGGCATTCAGCGCGTCAATGCTGCGGTTCAGGTCTGCATACTACAGGAAGCGCCAAAAAAAGTATCACCATCACTGTCACTTTTTTAAATCATTTTATTCTAGTAGAAAAAAAGAGGGGAAAGGGCAGGAAAATGGTGTAATGGAGATTCAAACTAGCATTTCCAGCATTAGCAACAAGGCTCAACATGAATATGAAGCATGTTCATTAACCACTAGTCCACATCTCCACAAAATTGCTTTGAAGCTGATAATTTATGGAGTACATGAATCAAATGTTCATTAACACTAAAATAGCATGTCATCACACATCAAATTGGCAATATTTAGAGCGGAATAGACAATTTCTTGCCATAATTAATAATAAATTGCACCATGTTGGTTTGTACTCACACAGGAAGAGTGAAAATAATAATGCAGGACCAAAGCCACACTAGACACAATCAAAATCTTTGCTTTAGGATTAATGAAATTTGTTTATGGGGTATATGGGGAAATGCCAATCATGAGTAAGAAAACTTTAAATGCATTGAAGGCTGTATGCATATTACAGAGAAAACAAATCGCTTACCAGACGTCCCAAATTATAATAGCAGTCTGGGTACTTTTTCCTAAATCGAATGGCGTTCCAATAGCTCTGTTCAGCCTTGTCAAACTTTTTCAGACTGTTCTGCACAATACCTAAATTCATCCAAGCTGCAGCAAAATCAGGCCTAAATCAATCAAAGAAACACAGCAGAATGATTTACAAGGATGAATTGAAGGTTCGTAACAATTACTCAGCTGATATATTTGAAATAAAAAATTTCACTCACTGGATATGAACCGCAGCTGACAGGAGCTTTTCGGCTTCCCTTAACTCGTTTCTTTCCTTTAATATATTGCCAAGATTGTTCATAGCATGAACATACTTGGGGTGTAATCTGTACCAACAACAAACAGAAAAAGCATCAGGCAAACCAGCAAACAGTCAAACCAAAAATTATTAAGACGCCAGATATAATTTTTTACTAGTGGGTGCAGGACACATATAAGTGATGATAGCAAAATAAAGTCAACTGTGACATATACCCAAAAATTCTTCATAGAGTGGACTACCAAAATGATTCAGACACTTTGACCTGACCATGTTTTGCTTAAGTGTTTTTTCTTTAATTGCTAATGTGACCTTTTACACTACAGACTGAACAAAATGAAGCATTGGTTGACCTAAATTGGTATTATCTAATTGTGTACTTAAATTTAACAGCTGATTGGTTGATTGTAATCCATTACATACCTTTATATCAAAGTTATCTGACATTATCAAGATGAATGTTCCGACAGTTTAACTGTTCCTCATATTTTAGTACCATTTTCTAAACTAAAGTGAATAAACTGATAATGTGAGAAAATATTTCAGACCATAAATTTGGTTTGACTGTATGTGGAAATAAAGTGAACACTAACTTATGTCATATAATAGACATTACACTGCACTGTTGAAAGTGCTGAAAGCGGAAAGGTTTGAGTGTTTTGCCAAACTGAATATGATGGAATCATGACTTTTTTATAAATATTTTTACCTCACTGCCTCCCTGTAGTACTTGACCGCAGCACTCTGGTTGCCTCTGTCAGCAAGGCTTTTGCCAACATTATAATGCACCTGTGCAAGGAAGGAGAAAGTTAGAGAGCTCATCAAGCTAATGAACTCACTGGTATGCAAAACTGGACTGAATACAATTGAGAACAAATATTTTATTTGCTTTTCTCAGTTATTTTTTATGTAGTCATTCAGCTATTGCTTTAAATCTAAACTGACTCACAGTACACGTATTACAGGTTCAGTTCCTCAAGGTATTTTGTGTATGATGGGTAAGCTGAAGTTACCGTAATGGATTTCACCAATGGAGTGAAGTTAAACTGCAGTATGGGGGGGAGGCGTGCAGTCTCACCTTGGCATTGAGCGGGCAGACAGACAAGGCGCTGGTGAAGAGACTCTGTTCAGACCTCCACTGCTGACTGCGCTGTGCAGAGCGCGCCACGTTCACACACAGCAGCGTCAACGTGGCCGCTCTCAGCAGCCTCTGCGGTCATCCCACAGACACGAGACGTAAACACAAACTCAACGGAACATTAGTTACAGTGATTTATGGTCTGATGGTGAATATTAGGAGGTGATAAGTGGGAAATCAGTTTAGAACAGGTCACAAACCTTGTGTTTCCTCCAGTGGCAGCTACAGTAGCCCACAGCGTAGGCAAGTATGAGGCAGTAGCCTGCTGAGGAGAGGTACAGCACACGCTCGGCTATCACAAACCCCACCCTGAAGAACAGATTACTGGCTGGCAGGAATGGAATCACCAGCAGTACTAAGCCAAACGTCAGAGTCCTAAAACACAAAGAACATGACATACATGTTTAAGAATTTTGTGTTTATAAAGGACACATTATATTGATCAAAATGAACAGAAAATATGTTTTAAAATAATTACTGTTCTTTTTAACTTTCTATCCATCAATGAATCCTGAAAAAGTACTACATAAGCAGCACAACATTTATAATAAAAAAAATGTTTCTTAAAGGGGTGATGAATTGAGAAATCAGCTTTCCCTTGAGCTTTTGATATATAAAAGTTCATGATAATATAGGAATATCCAGTAAAATTCAGAGCTGAAAACATCCTTGTTAGTCAAAGAAAAGCTTTTATAGACACCAGGCCCAGAAAACTATTGTGAGCTTCATTCTAATGTCATAGCGCTACGAAACACCTCTAAAGAACGTGTAATTCAGTAGCCCTGCCCACTGACTCATGGAGCTGATCGGCTCACTAGCCAGCAGCAATAAACTGCTTTTGAACAGTATTGTTTATAATGATATGAACTAAATATACTGATGCAATATTTTAAGACAAAAGTCAAGCATAGCATCAGTTTTGGCAGGTCACGTTAGTCAAGTTTGCATCAGCTGACTGTCAGCTGATCACCTGTACCTATGGCAATATGATGTCTATTACAAATATAAGCTCCTCAGTACTATCCGCAGCTATTGAGTTCTCCAGAGCTCATTTACCCTCCTCCATCCCCAGCTCCTACTCTTGTCCAGTCAGGATTAGGTCATTATGTTGGTTTCTGTTGTTTACCCTAAGCTTATCTTTGATGATAGTGATCCTGTCAGAAATGTGATTGTATTATCACTTAGTGTATTAAACAAAAAATAAAGAGTTGTCATTACTTTTTACATAAGCAGAATTTGAAAAGTGTTTTGTATTTGGAGGGAGAAAACAAAACATACAGGATTGGAATTAAATTACATATGTAATATGTATGTGACCTATCCGTTAAAATATGTCAAAGTAGTATTACAGTATTGCGACTGTATAGACTCTAACAAAAACTAAGCTGTCTTCTCAAGTCATCACTTTTTTCATGTCCTGTTTTGATCCAGTGCTGCTCTTACCTTCTT
This sequence comes from Pseudorasbora parva, assembly GCF_024679245.1. NCBI lineage: Eukaryota > Metazoa > Chordata > Actinopteri > Cypriniformes > Gobionidae > Pseudorasbora > Pseudorasbora parva. The sequence continues at coordinate 34,872,260 of NC_090176.1, forward strand.
TTATTGCTGTCCTGTGAGCACAGAGCTTGGCTTATCAAGCCCATCAGACAGCACCACAGCACAAGAGGCCAGACAATCCTCCAATCAGTGGCTGATTTAATCAGAGGCACACAGCCCATTGACCAATCAAAACACAACCACCAGGGACACAGCAGCAGCCAGGCATTCAAGGAGTAGTAGTAATTATAGTTCACAATCTGAGAAGAGAGAAATAGAGCAGAGAAGAGGAACATGTGAAAACATTGTACAGTCTGTATGGGGCAAAAAATTACTAATACAAGTATATTAAAGTGTATAGTTTATTTCTGTTTTGATTAGGGTTGACACAATACAACATTTTAGTTGTCATTACCAATTCCAATGTTTTAAATGTAGTGAAATCGCCATTTTGCACCATTATGTTTCTACAGTAGCCCTATATGGACAAAATTCTCTACAGAGCGCTAGTCACTCTCTGCTTTCTCCAACGACTAAATATTTTTCCTGTGTTGGCAATTCATAACCTCACCACTAAATGCCGCTAACAAAAACTGCTACTACTTCTTTAAATGTCAATCACTCACTGCTCTTGACTGAATTAGTTTTGTAGCTCAAATAAGAATCAGTATATTTTCACTGTCTTATCAAAAGTTCTGCTCTAAAAATGAAAGGACCGCATACCCTTAGGATAACATTCTCAGCAAAGGATGCTGGGTTATCCACCTCGGTGAAAGATGGAGGTCCAGTTCCCATGATCCTCCATCTTGCGTACAAAAGAAAGGAACCACCAAGAAAGAGAAGAGCCAACCTCATAAGCAAACCGCTCCGCACTAACCCACCAATCTAGGTGTAAAAGAGAAAGTATATATTTAACAATCCAAATTGTGTTTGGGTCTAAAGAGCAACTGTTAATAAAACACTTACATCAGATGATTTTCTCCTGGACAGAAGCCGGTGAGTGAGCTCGTATATGTTCAGATTACAGACCATGAGAATATCATAAGCAGCATTCACTCCCTTTGAACACAGAAGAAAACAACAAGGCTCTGTATTGTAAAAATGTATAAGGAATTATCTAACATACTGTACACTAATACCATACACTGCATTGATATGTAGCTCTGTCTCAGTTGTATGCATATTTTCACTCACCAAAACTGTAATGCCTTGCTCCTTGCACAGCATGGCTACAGCACAAAGAAGAATGCTGCCAAATATCCACAAAACAGAGAACTTTCTATCACCACCTACAGAGAAAAATTCAAGAGCAACTAAATGATACAGTATGCTTGGTACAACGTAAAATATATATTTTCAGCAATATTCCAAAATGCAGTGTCTGTAGTGTATATTAAAGCATTAATTCACCCATAAATGCAAATTTAGTCATTATTTATTCACTTTTTCAAGTCATTACAAACTTTATGACTTGCCTTCTTTTTATACAATTACAATGAATGAGAACTGAAGCTTTAAAGCTTCAAATAGCACATAAAGCACTATAAAAGTATGCATAATAGGGTACATAGAGTCCATGAACAAATAATTCAGATCTTTCCTCAGTGGATCAAGTTCACAAAACCAGTCTGTATGATCTCAATTATCTTTTTGAAGAGGTTAACAGCCCACTGATGGGAAAATTGTCATTGAATAATGACTTAATTTTAGTCCATTTCTCACAAAAATCAAATGTAAGACTTCAAAAGACATACAAAACAGTACACAAGTTGAATGGACTTCTTTTGTGATGCTTTTATGCTGCTGCTTTTGTGTCTTTTTTGAATCCTGAAAACCTAAGGCCAAAAATCGGAGACCAGCTTCATGGAAAAGAGCAACCAGTGCATTTGTCAAAAATTCTCCTTTTAAGTTCCACAGATGCAATAAAGAACATCCGAGTAAATGACCATTTAAAATGTTTGAAAAATTCCTTTCAATTTTATTGCAGTAAACAGAACTAGTGCTTTAGATTTATCAACTGACCTTGAAACGCTTTGCAGTAAACCAGAAAAGAGAGCTGAAAAAAGAGGGCACACAACAAATCTGCTCTGCCAACAATGCCAGCCACCTACAAGACAGAGAGCCAACAAAGAAGATTATTCAGAAGATCAACTATATACTTCAGAGAGCTAAAGGACACTGTCACATCAAGCATTATCCATCATCAAGCAGGTCACGGCTCTGAAATCCACCCCAAAGGCATTCATTTTAATAGCAGCTACGCATTTTATACCTAAACCAATGAAATCCTGCTTGTACATTAAAGACAAAAACCGGGAGCATAAAAACATCCTTCGCCATCCTTTCGTCTGTGAAATTGCCTGTATTTCTGGCAGTGCCAAATTAACGGTGTAGGCAGGAGGCATCACTCATTACAGAACTGCAGTCGGCCTTGGCTGGAGTCCTGGGGCCACTTTCTTTGATACATCCCGTAGGCCCAAGTCAGTGGTCTCTCTGAACCTCACCCCCTCCAGGTCCAGGGCCGGTCTTTCTGAACCTGATTAAAGAGCAGATACCGGAGCATGGCCAGCCTCTACCGTGCTCGGACGCATACGTGGCAGGTCAGAGCGAGCGCTCGGTAACTGTTAATAGCCATGGCTGACTGTAGAGCCCACCTATGTGATGCACACCAGCTGCGTGAAGCTTTCTTCTCCACGGGCCTTGTAATGTATATTTCATGCAACATCAATGAACATTGTGATATTAAGTATTGTAGTCGGAGATTGTTTACTGGGCAGAGAATCACGTCTTCCCACTCTACTTACACTTTCCGTGTGAACTGGATGTGCAGCAAAGAAGAGCGCAGCCAGGAAGGAAGCTTTCGGAAAGAGATTGAGTTTCGCCCCTCTTCCATCGTGAACCAGGCCGCCAATTAATATTGCAAACACATCGATCATTAAAACTGAAATAACACAGTGGAGGGCAACATTGAGCATGTGGAAACCGATCGGATGCAATCCACCAGCCAAGAGGTAGTTGATCCTGGGGGAAAAAACACAGCCAGAATAATTAAAACTAACTTTGACCTTGTACAGTGATCACAAAAGTTTTGTATTCCTTAAAACACAAAAAAGCAAACAATGTTATACAGACATAGCAGCATTATAGAGTAACTTTTATGGTCGAGTTGGGATAACAGTCCATTACTGATGCAAAACGATGTCATTCTCATTAACAGCATGCAGGACATGAATTATGCCCCCTATATAGTTTCCTCACAGTAAGCAGTCAAATGCCAAAGACAATTCTGAAATGAGTTTGAAAAAAGGCAATATATGCATCCAATTTTAATATCAATTATTGTGGCGTTTGGTGAAGAAGCACTTGAGGGACCTCTTTTGATTTCCCACTGAGAATAAAATTACAAGTCCACACATCTAATACATGCAAAGAGGTTTGAAAATATTCACTATAAGCAAATTGGCCTATTACCTTGTGTTAATCATCAGACACACAGCAGTAATTGAAATACACTTTTGTCTTTGTGGTAACGTACCTGAAGGTCAGGACAGTCAGCGGCCGGTACGATTTGTGACTGGAGTTGCTACTTAAGTTACTTCCCCAGAAGTCATTTTTCCAGATGTTACTCAGAGGAGTGTCAGGATTCAAATCCTACGGTGTGTAGAAATCACAATGGTATGCCATAAAAAAATAGTATTTATTTATTATATCATAGCATAAAATATTTCTTTAAATTTGCTGTATTATAAAAGTTTTAGATATGTACACCACACAAAACACTGCAATCTAATAGACTTTATAACAGCCAATCAATCAATCTTAAAGGGTTAGTTCATCCAAAAATGAAAATTATGTCATTAATGACTCACCCTAATGTCGTTTCACAACCGTAAGACATCCTATTCATCTTCGGAACACAGTTTAAGATATTTTATATTTAGTCTGAGAGCTTTCTGTTCCTCCATTGAAAATGTACATCGTATGGTATACTGTCCCTTTCCAGACAGGTAATAAAAAAAATCCTCAAAGTTAGGGTGACCAGATGACATTGGCTGAAATTCGGGACTGGGGGATGGGGGTATGGGTATCTCTGTGGTCTGGAGTGAAGGGAAGGGGGGTATCTATGATATTAGACGTAGCCGTACTAGCCTATAATAAAAGATAATGAATTTCAAACCAGAACCAAACATATTTTTATTCAAAGATCAACAGTCTGTTAGTCTTTAGTCTCCCACAAAAAACACTACATTAAAATTATGAACTCAAATGTTATTGTGAAAAGAAAAAACACAATGACTGTTGTAAGTAACAGTGCGTGAATCAGACCTTTCTGTTTATTAACAAGCTTAAACGAAAATAAAGAAATTGTGTAGTGAAATATTTTTTTGTAAACAAGCAATCAATTACTCCTTTATGAGTGCATCACATCACATCACATCAAATATTTTTTGGGACCATTAGGGCCAGATTCGGGATTCGGGACAACAGTGTAGATTTCGGGACTTTTCGGAACGTCTGGTCACCCTACTCAAAGTAGTCAATATGTGACATCAGTTGGTTAGTTAGAATTTTTTGAAGCATTGAAAATACATTTTGGTCCAAAAATAACAAAAACTACAACTTTATTGTCTTCTCTTGCGTGTTTGTTTTCAATCCGCGTTCGCGACTGCGCAGTGACACTGCTGACGTGTAATCTGGTGTGCGCAAGCTTCGTTTATAGTCTGAGGGAGACTGTGCAGTCGCGAACGTGGATTGAAAACAAACCCGGAAGAGAAGACAATGCTAAATAATTTGTTATTGTTGGAATAAAATGTATTTTCGATGCTTCAAGAGATTCTAACTAACCAAATGATGTCACATATGGACTACTTTGATGATGTTTTTATTACTTTTCTGGAAAGGGACAGTGTACCATACATACATTTTGAATAGAGGAACAGAAAGCTCTCAGACTAAATATAAAATATCTTAAACTGTGTTCCAAAGATGAACGGAGGTCTTACATTTGTCGAATGCCATGAGGGTGAGAACATTAATGACATAATTTTCATTTTTTTGGGTGACCTAACCCTTTAAGACTCTAATACAAGACGAATCGGCTGAGGCAATGTATAAACACAGCAAATATCACACACTAAGGTAGTAACATGTTTTGTATGTTGAAATCACAATTGACCATTACAAAAATATGCAAATTTGAAGAGGGAGTTTAACAAAAAAATTTAAATGCAATCATCATTTACTTAAAACTGAATGTCAAAGCTCATCTTCTTACGATGAAAATGAATGGCCAATCCTTTGTCATTGTACATGCAAAACTCCCATGAATTATATGGGTTTGGAACAACATGAGGGCAAGTAAATTATGTAGAATTTTAGGTTAACTGTTAATTTCATAATGGACATGTGAATAATAATTAGGTAGCCGTAGGTGTAGGTATGGGTTAATACCTTGTTATTGATGATGGCTTCTGAATCATCAAAGACAAAGTCCCCATCATAGCTGTTTATGAAACAGATCAGGGCAACAAAGGCAGTGACCAGCCTAGAGTGCAAGGTTCCCAGTTTTGGCAGGGGGATGTGATGATCCCAGTAAGGCTCAGAAAGCACCATCTTTCATGTGGTTTCTGTTCATTCTGACCCACCACTGTCTTGCAGAACAAAGAAAGCAAGTCGATGGTTAAAATAGCAAACTAACACTCCAAAAAGACTTCCAAAACCAAACAAATTACACGAGAAGGGTGCACAGAATGGAAACATACCTACTGTATACACTAAAGCTATCTGTTAGAAAAGGCAGTGTGACATCTCAGCACAGTTGCATGCTATGCTGCATGGTTGTACACAGATGCATGCAATGCATAGCAACCGGCTGTCACGGCGAGCAAAAGGATACTAAACCATTCACACTTTTTTACGTTTTCTACACATATATTCTGCTCGCGCGCGAATGACGATCGTCAAAACATGATTCACAAATATTAATAGTATAAACGTTCACTGACGTCAATAACTGTCTGCCCGCCGAAGAGGACGATTTGCAATCTGTAGGAGACGAGCAATACAGGCTTTACATCACCGGTGCCATAAATACGATGCACATATCGCTAAACGAATGCAAAAAAGTCTTAATACGTGGCTAAACGATGGCTGATCCCTGAATGAGCCTCTCTCCCTTGTACTTCCTGCTAGCGCGCGGAGAAGAATAGAAACTGTGACGTCACGTGACCTGAGCCAGCCAAGTGGATATAATGTGAGGACTCTACAATGAATTTTACTTCACAAGTTCACAGTAAATGACTAACGTTACCTTACATTACATAAAATGTTAAGCGGCAGCAGTGCGATACTTTTTAAACGTTTCCTAAATGGCCAATGGATTAAGACCCAGACATATTTTTTGTTGCCATTTTTGAGAAATGTATCATAATTAGTCTTCTGTAAAGGGATACTTTATTGTATGGAGTTGTCCCCTGTCGACGCCATTTTTGGAATTATCACTAGACGAGTTAGGCTACAATGAATAGGCTAATAATGCTAAGTATAGGCTGTTACTATAGTCTTGTTTTTAAAGCACACATAAGTAGCTAATAAACAATATGTGACCTTGGAATAGTCAAATGGGTAAAAAATAAATAAATAAATAATTTAGCTGTGCAACAAATTCTAAATATTGAGAAAATCGCTTAATGAAGTTGTCCAAATTAAGTCCTTAGCAATGCACATTGCAACTATTAATAAATGTTATAATTGTAACACACATAGGCTATATGGGAAGGAGCAGATGGGAACCGTCAAATGTTAAAGGGGTGGTTCCGTGGTTTCTAGGCTTTCTAGGCTTGGTTGTGTTTATGGGGTGCAGTATAACATTTCTTAATACTTTTTTTAATTTTTATTTTTTATGCTGTATTTTTCTTATATTTTACCTTTATTCCACACCGCTGTCTCCACTGTCCTTTGAATGGCTGATTTGCCTCCTGCTTCTATGAAGCCCATCCCTCCAAAAACACAATGGTCTTAGATTGTTTAGATGGCCAAATGTAGTTTCATGTATTTTTATTGGCTGAAGTATCAAGAACAGGTTGTCTGGAAACGCCACGCTCCTTACCATTACGGACAGAATTCACATATGCGGTGACTACCAAGGGTTTATGATGTCACCAACCCAGGAAGAAGCTTGTTGTAGTCCAAAACAGACGTTTTTGTAGGCAATAAACTTCCATAACTTTAAAAGACAATATCTCTGTTTGCACTGAACTTTCTGCGCTGTAACTTTGCAGATACTTTTTATGCTCAAGCAGCAACATTACACACTAACAAAAGTTAAAAAAAGTGACCTGCAGCTGGCGCTCATCATCAAATCACTAACCAGCCTCATGCCACTCTCTTGGCTCCCATTAGTCCTGCTCGTCAAAGATATATTTACGGTAGAAAATGTACAAAATATATTCACATATATTCATCATTTGACCCATACAATGTATTGTTAGCTATTGTCGCAATAATGTGACAATAGCTAACAATACATTGATAACGCCAAGTTTAAGTGCAGAATCTTGGAATGTGGTCTTCACCTCATAGCTGATGGAAAAGAATCAGGATAGGACTTGGGCAGAAATCAAACAGGTTCATGAATGCCATTATTAACGTTACTGTAGAATGAAGCAGAGCAGGATCGAGTGTTGTGGGAGCTGAACAAGGTCACTGGAGCGATTGTTGCACAACACACACGGTTCGCGAGCAGCAGGACTTTTATTATTCCACAGTTGCTGGCGCCATTTCTGCTTTTTGGGTCATGAGTATGAGGTAACGCAGCTCTGTTTATCATATTAGATAACTTTAAATGTGTGTTGAAAATTGTTATGACGTTACTCTGTGCGTTCGCTTGACAGCTGCTATGACACGTGTTGCACACTGCAGTAAGAGTAAGGCGCTGATCAGACAGAACATGTTTTTCATGTCTGAGAACATGAGGTGCACTGCACTGCTTTTTTGGTTGATGTTTTTTTTCATTTAGAAAAGAGCAGTGGGTTGCAGTTTTTTTTATGTTGCTAGGAAACTCCCAAATCAGCTGTCTTGTCAGTCTAATCAAGATTACTGTCACCACAATGGAAGGCCCACCTTTCCATTCATTCGATTGGACAAGAGGAAAAAAACGCAATGACGTCGGGCGCTTTTCCGCTGTTCATGCACATAACGTCTCTGCCAACATTAATCTATTAAAAAAAGGCGCCTTTCGCTGCAAAATCACATTCTGTCTGACCTCACTGCCTAAAGCACTTCTGCAAAATAAAACTGAGGGTAACGCAGATATGACGCAATTGACGTAACACTTTTTTGGTAACACTTCACAGAAAGGTTCATTAGTTAACAATTAGGTCACTAATAATGAACTGCACTTAAGGCATTAATTTATCTTTGTTCATTTTAATTTCTACATATTTTACATAACATTAGTTTAATGCACTGTGGACTAACATGAACAAACCATGAATAGCTTGTACTTTTATTAACTAATGTTAACAGAGATTAACTAATGCTAAACAGAGGTGTTGTTAATGATTAGTTCATGTTAACTAATGCATTAACTAATGTTTACTAACACAACCTTATTGTAAAGTGTTACCGGATTTTTACTGTAGGCTTTTACTGATTTTTTTTTTTACATAGTGCACCATAGAAGACACAACTTAAGAATTATTTTAGCCACGACTTCTGACTCATATCAGAGTTCAAACCTATTAAAGTTGTGTAACGTGTTGCGTTATGTATCTAACTATGTAGCCTACTGTGTAATTTTTTTCTTCCATTTTTGTCTTCATAATTGGTCACAAAAATAGGCTTAATCTAGATTTGCAACTTTAAATAAACCCTATTCGTATGGATCATCCTGAAAGCTAATGTTTACCTTGTGAGATACAGTGGTATTTGAGATTTCAGCTACAATAGTACCAACATGCCGTAATAATGATTGTCCAACTTGTGTCCTTTTGAACCGCTGACACATCACTAATCAGTCAGCAACACAAATACCACTGCGGCCAGTCCTCCGCCACGCCAGTCCCCATCTCATGAGGGATGACATCACAGAGATTAGCTGTAGCTCTCTGATTCCTGGTACAACAAATTCAAACACAAACACTCAAACCAGTGGCAGAGCTTTCACTATCAATAGAGGCTTTGAGCATGCAGTGAAACCATTCCCTTGTTCCCCTATATGGTGCAATGATACATTGTAAGAGCCGTGAATGGAACTGTCCAGTCATACTGCTGACATAATTCAAAGAGGGTTACAACCCTGAAACTCCTCAAGTTAACAACAAACTATATTTTGAGCTACCAAATAAATTAAGACTGAGTTTAGTAGCAGAGTAGTGACAAAAATCTCTCAGGAGAATAAGAAGTCTTCCTCCTCCACTGGCTTCAAAATGAGGTAAGAACTTGGATATTTTCTTAGTTTGCCTTCCTGCTGTTCCAAGCTCCGGTCTTTTCCCCTCTTCCAGCATTCTAATTCACTTTAATGAAAGAATGTGCAGTTATAGTAGTGATTGATTTAGTCTGAAGCAGAACATTTGCACAATAATGTGCTCTATTACCTGCTTAATGAATTGCCTCTGTCCAGTTTGTACTGTCATAGAATGGAGACTCACATCCTGTCTAATTACACAACAAACTAATAATAACCTTATTTACATTGCAGTTGTCAGACATGTGATTATTTTAATGAACAATTTGCAGCCTATATAAATGTATGAATTTGGATCCCCCACAGATCCAATCTAATCCAGTAAACTCGTTGTCCTGTGTGTTTCTCATATCAAGAGTATTGCAAATCTGTTATATTTCTCGAATGACCGTAATGATACAGATACAGTTTGTGTAATGGAAACAATTCTAACTTTTCTTTTGACCAGACAATGCATTTTTTTAGCTGTTGATTTTAATCAGTGAGCAATAACATTGTTTAAAAGAAGTATAACAAATATAACTAAAGATAAACTATGATTGTGGAACATTTTATATAAAAATATTTATTATAATATTATAAAACTATTTTATAAATATGACATTAGCATATTGCAATAGGCTCATAAGGCTCTTGTCAAGATACATTTAGTGATTTGTACTTGTTCTAGGTAAAGGAGTAACACCTTTGCCCGCTGGCCACAGTCCTGTTAAGACTGAGAGGAAATCAGAAGTGTGTTTGACTTCGCCCCCACCTTGCAGCCGTTGGCCCCTTGCCGTGGCCATTAGGAAGATTCTCAGTCTTACTGGATCAATGACAGGTGAAATGAAGCACAAAATACTCTCTGTGTTTCATTTATGCTTTCTTTCTCACTTTGACACAAATTGGAATGAAAAGTATAAATATTCATAAGTAAAAATGTGAAGCAGGCAAAAAATAAGTACAGTGAAAAGATATATAAAAATAATTAATCCAAGGTGAGATGTTAAAAAGTATAACAAGCCAGTGATAATAAAAATATATTTTACTATAACTGGCTTGTTTTACTTTTTAACATCTCCCCTTGGATTAATAATTTTTTTCATTTGAGAGAGAAATGGAATGAACAATGAAATGTTATAAACATGAACCAAATGTTGGGAAATAATGCATATTCAAATAATTTAAGTAAAGCCAATATTATGTATGAACTATATTTTTAATATAAATTAACAGTAATACTTTACAGGCTCATTTGTTAACATTAGTTAATGAATTAACAAACATGAACTTATTAAGATTAGCAATATCTCCCTACAGTATTTATTAAACTTTTAACACAAATGCTTATATTCATGTTAATTTACAATGCATTAATTCACGTTAACATATACACATTTTGATCTTAAAAATGTATTAGTAAATGTTGAGATTAACATGATAAAGTAGGCTATTGTTCATTGTTATTTCATGCTAACTAATATAGTTTTCTAATGTTAACAAATTAAACCTTAGCTGTTTTCACTAACAGTCATGAAGTTAATAAAATCCGTTTCTTGCATTTAGTTGAGGAAAAGGTTTTTGGCCCGTGACATTGCGTGATACCCTGCCATTTCCTCACTTTCATGCCATTTGACCCTGACCTTTCCTTTCTTTTATCATTACATGTACCGTCAGATTGCAAAAAAATCAATGTCTGTCACCCTTTCTGGGATCACAAGACATTACATCCCCATGTTCTTTGATGACTTGTCTGTCACTTTGCATTTGGGCCATTGGCTCTGGAGCCGGTCAGGAGAGAGGGGAGGAGCCCCTCATTAACAGATTTCCCCCTCATATAAATACCAAAATGCTGCAACCAGCCAACTGATATTAAATCCATATTTCATGCATCTCGCATATGGGGGCAATTATCAGTGACCGAAAAAAATCAGAACATGTGGTATTTATGCATATTTAGCAGGCAAAAACACTGAAATGCAGCTAAATGATTTGAAGGGGTATCTGCATTAAGTAGATGGTAATAGGAACAAATAATAATAGTTTGAACTTTCTTAACACAATTATAATATCGTACTGCTGTATCAAAACTGAGCAAATATTGTTAACTAATAAAATAAAATAAACTATTTCTTAAACAAACAAACAAAACAAAAAAAAACATTTGCACTATACAATTCTTCATACATCAGTCTTGAATTTGTATATCCTGTATTTATCATTTATTTTTTTGCCATTGTTTTTGTAGATGAAAGCCGTTAAGAGATAATGTCTCTGAGGGGCCGTCAGAGACCTAAACTGGAGCGACTGGAGTCAGTCATGAGCCAGCTCTCTGGCAGCTTGGACCAAGATGATCTACAAGACGACCCACAGGAGCTTGACTTAAGTGGCCATACTGACCTCTGTGGCGGTAAACTGCTGGTTCAGCTTGTCTTTGCTTCTATCAGTGACCGCATAGGACAGCTGACCTCTCAGCATAATGCTTTCATTATATCAGAAGGAAAGTGAGGCGTACGGTTCTATATTGGACTTTCTTTGGAGCAGCATACTGTATAGTGCAATAGAAACATGGTCTCTGCACAGCTGATACTGAATCTAATGTAAGGAATATGATTTACATAATGCAAGTACAAATGCAGGTGCCCCACTGGTTGCAGCAAGGAGAGTTAAGAGGCAGGATCTAATACAGCAGTCCCTTTATTTAACAAAATAAACGAATAACAGAAACACGGGAGCACTGGATAAATGCAGGACAACAAGATACACACAACCAACCTCAAAGGGATAGTTCACACAGCTCACCCTTAAGTCATCCTAGGTGTATAAAACATTTTTCTTTCAGACAAATAAGTTATATTAAAAAAATCCCTGGCTAATCCAAGTTTTATAACGGCAGGGATTGTTGCTCTGTTTTTGAAGTCCATAAAAATGCATTTGTCCGTCAAATAACATGCTCCACACAGCTCCGGGGGGTTAATAAATGATTCATTTATGTTAATAAATTTAAATATTCATAATTAAAACTTTATAAAGTAACGTTTCGGCCTTCCGTATTCAGTTTATGGAAAAACTGTTGAAAGTGCCTCTGCTGTTCAAAGGCTTACGCGACCAGTTACGCTTGTCCACGGTAGGCGATCGGCCAGAACTTTACTTTAAAAAGTTTTAAATATGGACATTTTTCTTACACAAACTCATTTTACTCTTACTCATCGATTCGCTTCAGAAGGCCTTTATTAACCCCCTAGAGCCGTGTGGAGCATGTTATTTGACAGACAGATGCATTTTTATGGACTTAAAAAAAAGAGCAACAATAACTGCCATTATAAATCTTGGACTTGGATTAGCCAGGACTTTTTAAATATAACTCCACTTTTATTTGTTTCAAAGAACAATGTCATATACACCTAGGATGACTTGAGGGTGAGTAAATCATGGGCTAATTATCTTTAAAGATTTAAATGAGAATGGGCAGGGATGAACGGAAAATGAGCGCTATATACAATATACACAGAGTGAACAAAATAACTAGAACATAAAACATTTGTGTAACTAATCAGAAACCATGGAAACAAACAAGCAAAGGGAACAAGGTAAACAGGAACAGATCCAAACCAAACCAGAACTCAATGAACCAAACATGTTTCGGACAGCAGGACACAATGCAGCAAGCTTAGAAAAACTAGCTACATATTTTTGCTCTTAAATGCTCAATTAAACGCTACTTTTAATAATTATCTGAATTTAATAACCAAAAAACATTTTTAATATTTAATATTTCGTAAAATTGTAACACCCAAAAGACATTCAATTATGTTGGTCAGTTAAATAAAAAAAAGAAAGCTCAAACACATTTTATTTGATTTATGGTTTATAGTTGTTTTATAGTTGATCAATTACTGTAAATTAATATTTGGTATAAATCAGCTGTCCCCCTACTGACTGAATTTAGTCTAAATATGCAATCTTATTACTTGCAACCATATAACCCATTGTTCACCTTGATTTTGCCAACAAAGATATTGATCCAGGACGTTCACTGTAACGCATTATGAAAAAATGTCGTTGTTGTTGATAAACTTAGTTCATTCAATTTCAATGTTTATTTAATGTTTCTTGCATAAGGTTCAAGTTTTGTATATAGGCTACTGTATTTAAACATTTGGTAACAGTGTTGCAAAAATTGCAAACCTCATATAAAATAAATAAAATCCAGCTCATATAATATTTATTTTGACCTCCCGAGGTTGACGATCAATTTTCTTCCTGCATGTTAAGCACCTCACTGACCATTTCTTCAAAAAAGAATTTATGCACATTTTTTTTATGTATTCATATAGTGCTGTTTATGCTCACTTTTTAAATCAGTGCATGTTCATGAAAATTTCCAGGAACAATATTTTAGCAGGTAAAAGCCCTTACTAAAATCATTATCTGATGCAGAGCAGATTTAGCTTTGAGAAACTTCAGAGCACACAGCATACTATACACCTCCAGCTGGAGCCTTCAATCGCTATCCTGCTGACAATCAAATGGAGCCTCTCCATGCCATTACTGCACAACTTCAAAAGATGAAAGCCAAACAAACTATTTCTAAAGTAGCAAATACTTTTTGATTGCTAAGATGTTATCCGCCAGTTTAAAAGGCCAATTTGAGTCAGAATGATTACCACAGCATCTAGGTGTGTGTCAGTGTTTGCTTATTGATCTCAACTAGCTCATATGATTATGCATTGAGAAAAATCACTACAATGACTAACATTGTAATATTATGATTGCTTTCAGAATCAAGGAACATATCATTTCAAGCAATATACAACTTTCTTCCATTCAAGTCCCTGGATGGTGTTGTATTTCTTGAAGAAGCGCCAATCCTGGTGCAGTTGACAGAGGTGGAGCGATTCACATCTACAAGGGTAATAAAAATGAAAACACTACACATTAATCGTTAATCACTTACACATTTCTTCAGCACTCAAAATGTTCTAAAGCATTTTTTTTAACTATTATGCTATTTTTTTTGCTATTGCACAAAATTCAAATAATACTATGTAGTATTAAGTACCATGTATCTATGATTAGAAATGTACAAAAACATATTCAGTCAGTTCTTGTTTCTTGAAATTATTCACTCAAAGGTGCTGAATCCCAACCTGTATACTATAGAGTTGAGCCACGGAAACTTTAAGTGGAAAATCAAGCGTCGTTTCAAGCACTTCCAGGCACTTCATCAGGAGCTGCTCAGATTCAGGGCGCTCTTGAAAATCCCCCTGCCAAGCCGAATGTAAGATGACTGTATTCATTTCATCTTTATATGCATACGCTCTCTCACAAACACATCACAAGTCTTAAAAAAACAAACAAACTCGCTTTATTGCTTTTTGAGCTGCTAAGTGTTTTCATTTTTCAGTTGGGTGTACTCAATTTGTATTATGCATTCTATGTATATGTATTCCAGATGTATTCTAGTTAGCGCCCCTAAACCCTATGAAAACCCCTTTTCTCAGCCTCGCTGCACTGTTACCTCTCGGTTAATCAAATCAGAGGTGCTTTCATGGACATGCAACCCAAATCTTGTCAAATATTGACAGCCAGATATCCTGTTTTTGACAGACACTCAGTCAAAAGGAGGTCATTCAAAGGCCGCAAACGGCTTCACGGAGAACACATACCGACATTACCACGAAGACCTGATGCTCTTGTCAAAGAGGAACAGCTCATCAGCAGAAAAGTAACTTCATTTTACAGTATCTGGATAAAAGTTAAAAGGCATAATTTGGTTAATGCTGAGGATATTTATAATTATATTTAAACATTTCTATAGTTTTTTTTTCTTCTCTCTAGTGTCTGAGTGTTCATTTTGTTTTAACAGTTGCAGCTTGAAGACTATTTGAGGAATGTATTGAAAAGGCCTATATACAGGACACATCCTACAACGGTACGTTACAGCTCAAATGTTTGATATTACCAATTTCATTATAATATTTAATGATACTGAGTTTTCAAAGGAAAGTATTATCATGCTGCCATGCCCAAAATATCATAATGCTATGGTACTTTTTGATATAACACTTTGTGTATAATAGGAACATAATGATTGTATTACCAAATTTGACTTTAAAATGTTACTAATATCTTCTATATGTGCAGTACTATTGTCTTGCAGTAGCCAAAGTATTAAAAATGGGGGGGTTCAGTTACCATTGTGTCACATGATGGCAGAATGAAGGTTCTGGAAGGAACTCTACCTGCTGTGTCCCCACTCATTAAAACAGGCTCTTTTGTAGAGAACGCCTCTGAGAGGTGATTCCACACTTAGTTCAGTGCTTCACAGGCTAATTCTCTGACAGTCAAATAATTAGCGTTCGTTTGCAGGGCTAATTAAAGAGTACCTGTACCCGGAAACATTCGCCTCCTGCTTTAGTTTTGCACCTCACACTTCCCTACTTATTAAGGTAGAACTAGACTGTACAAAGAAGATGTCAATTTGTTACGGTTGTTCCCATTTTAGTCACCATAACTGAAATTATTCAAAGAATCATGCTTAGAATAATAATATGCAAATTTTTAAGTAACTGGTGTGTAGCTCATACACATTTGTCATAAAGTAACTTTGAGGCGTATTGATGCTAATGATGCAAATTTAAATTTAATTTCAGCTTGAATTTTTGGAAGTGAGTCAAATCTCATTTATTCAGGATCTGGGACCCAAAGGAATGTAAGAATGTACATAGTAACATAAAATACAATAAAAGATTCATTGGCTTGATTAGTATTTGTTCATTCATACTTATGTTCCTTTGCTTTAACAAAAGTGAAGGTCTGATCTTAAAAAAATCAGGAGGAAACACATTCCCTGTGTGTTATTGGTGCGGATCCAACAGCGTCTGTTACCGGTGGTCAAGAAGGTGAGAGCTCTTCCTCAATCATGTAATACTCAGCAAATCATGTTTTCCAGGAAATCATAATACTGTGTTGAAAACCAACCTTTTTATTTTTCACCTTTGTTCACATCGTGAGGACAGAACACACTATCTTTCTGAGAAAAACACTTCAATCAGTAGTGTGTGATCTTCGTCTCTTGGTTTCATAAGTAAGAACACCAAGCCCTGAAATGAATACTGGTGAATAACAGATGCTGATGTTGAACTTCATCTGTGCAGATGGGGTTGTTATTGTTTTTTCTTTGACAAGCAACTATACAGTAACATTACACTTACATAATTCACATGGCTCTTAAAAGCAAACACTAAAAGATTCTGCCCCAATTGAATTTTGCTCCTCAGATTGCGGCCTTGCTGAGCCTTTGGGTCGTGGCATGTCTTCTGTTGCGGTTGTTTACTTATTTAGGTTATTATGATGTTTTCCCACAGCTGATAGAATGGCTCTCCCCCTTGTTTCAGCTCTCATGTGGTGACTGCTTCATGTTTCAGATGGCTGGTGGTAAAAGACTCCTTTGTTCTCTACATGAGGCCAAAGGATGGCCAAGTAGGCACCGTGATTCTATATGATAAGGGATTTCACATCAAAATAGGGACGCGGGAGAACGGAGTCAGGCACGGACTCACTATTGAGAATCTCTGCAGGCAGGTTTGAGATTAATGTGTTTTATACTGCAGTAATTGTCAGGTAGCATGCTTTCAAAATCTTATTTCAGTATATTCATTATTCTCTAAAAACTTAGTCTTATTTTAGTCTTATTTTAATAAAATTGTAAGATAAATGTATGTTAGATAAATTGTTCTTGTTTAAAATTATGTTTCGAATTGTCCTTGAAAATGACAAAAACAATTTTTTTGTTTTTTTATCATTTGTGACAGGGCACTTACTATCAAGTGTTCCACATATAGGCAGGCTCGTTGGTGGGGACACTCCATAGATGAGTTTTCTCAAATGTTTGGACAGGACTTTCTGAGGGAAAATCGCCATGGGTCTTTTACTCCTATTAGAGAAAACACTTCTTCAAAATGGTGAGGAATTATGCAGTCACTATAATTACTTAAATATAATACTCCAATTAAAACTATAGGCCTGGAGGACTTACATCATTCTTTCTAAGTATACACTCACCTAAAGGATTACTACGAACACCTGTTCAATTTCTCATTAATGTAATTATCTAATCAACCAATCACATGGCAGTTGCTTCATTTAGATGGTAGAGTCAGAATTTGGCGTAAACAGAAGGAAAACATGGATCTGTCATGCCTTGTTACCACTGTGCAGGCTGCTGGTGGTGGTGTAATGGTGTTGGGGATGTTTTCTTGGCACACTTTAAGCCCCTTAGTGCCAATTGGGCATTGTTTAAATGCCACGGCCTACCTGAGCATTGTTTCTGACCATGTCCATCTCTTTATGACCACCATGTACCCATCCTCTGATGGCTACTTCTACCAGGATAATGCGCCATGTCACAAAGCTTGAATCATTTTAAATTGGTTTCTTGAACATGACAATGAGTTCACTGTACTAAAATGGCCCCCACAGTCACCAGATCTCAACCCAATAGAGCATCTTTGGGATGTGGTGGAACGAGAACTTCATGCGCTGGATGTGCATCCCACAAATCTCCATCAACTGTAAGATGCTATCCTATCAATATGGGCCAACATTTATAAAGAATGCTTTCAGCACCATGTTGAATCAATGCCACATAGAATTAAGGCAGTTCTGAAGGCGAAAAGGGGTCAAACACAGTATTAGTGTGGTGTTCCTAATAATCCTTTAGGTGAGTGTATTTGAATCTGCAGTATTATCCATTTAATTAAAAACGTTCAATTAGGCCCTTATTCTTTGTTCTTTTTATGTCAACATGTGAGCAACACTTATCAGAACATTTTCTCTTCAATCTCTGTGAAGTACCCTGACATAGTTCTTAAATGAGGAACCATGTGCTCCTTTTGAAGGTTTGTCAACGCAGCTGGATACTTTGATGCCATAGCTGATGCCCTGGAAGGAGCAAAGGAGGAAATCTTCATCACAGCCTGGTGGTACAGATCAGAATCAGCATCAAATACTTCCCATGTACCTAGCTTTCACAATTCTGTGAGCAATGTCGCACCTTATAATGTAGGCTAACTGTCGTAGCCAATAACCAGTCACCAAAAGTGGCAAGTACAAACACATTCCAATATTTATAACATGGTTAATGGAAACAAATTAGGCTATTAATGAATTATATATCACACATTTGGAGCTTTTATACATGCCAAGGTCTATTTGTTTGTGAATTTGTGGCATGCGAATCGCTGTAAACTGTGCACGCGTTCACCAGTGAGCTCCAATTTTGTGCGAGCTGTTCCTTGGGATGCCGGTGATAATTCTATTGAGAATTTATAACTTTAAAACACTATAGAGAAATTTAAACATGCTCTAAAACAGCCACTAAACTAAAAAAAAAAACACTGATGAAAAGAGGAAAAACATCATCTTGTGCCAACATAAATTATAAAGCTATGCTTTTTTAACTGTTGATACAATTTATTAGGTTTTATTGTATGTATTGTTGTAAATTTTGACTAAAATTGTATTTATTATAGATAATCATGTTATGAAATATATATTTTCACTATAGATTTGTATTACAGCTTGTTATAGCTGTAGTTTCTAAATGTGTAGGTTGCTATTTTTCATAACAAATGCTATAAAAAAAGGGGAAAAAGTCTACATTGGCCTAATGAGGATCCATCAATGGTTTCACCTGTAATTACTGTATAGACGTATTGTAACAAAACAAATACAGTAAAACAATTACAAGAACTATATGGTACATTTTAATAATGGCAGAGTTAAAATTGAGAGTTCTCTCAAATCTGGAGCTTCTTGATTATTGATCAAACAATAATGTGTGCAAAATGTGTTTTATTTATTGATGATTTATATTAGGAAAAACCTGGAGATGTCATAGTCAAAATCATTGTGAGCAGGATGAACTGTTAAGAGAAAGAAACAATTTCGAGATAAGAAAATATTAAGATTAATTCTGTTAAACTGTTATGAAATAGACTTATATACTGTAGATTTGATGTAAACAAGTATTTGTTAACTAGGCTATCACTTTATTGCATTTATGTTATCAACCAAGTTTGGATGTGTGCTCTTGACTGCACACATATCGGTTAGATACAACAAAGACCATTTGACAAAAATAAATAAATAAATGAACAAATACGCACGCACGCACGCACGCACGCACGCACGCACGCACGCACACACACACACACACACACACACACACACACACATACATGTTCAAACCAAAATTACATCAGGACTTTCTTACAAAAATAACTACCTGTATCTGATAGAATAAAGAAAACCATAAATGTTTGAGTCAATGTGAGGCTGAATAGGTAGCAGCAGAAATACATTTTTGAGTAAACTATGCCTTTAATATGACCGAAATAAAGAATGAAAGTTGTGTGAAAGTTGTCGTAGCATTAATTGGTTTTGATATGGCCCTCAGGTTAAGCCCAGAGATCTTCCTCAAACGACCGGTAGTAGATGGGAACATGTGGAGATTAGACCATGTCCTCAAGCGAAAAGCAGTGAGTCTGAACACCTGCTCAAATCTGGACTTCAGCCAGTTTAATTTTACTTCACACACATCCATATTATTATTATGTTGCACCTCACAGTTCACCCAGTTCTCTATGGTTTTTCCTATCCAAACGATGTATATCAACATTTTGTCTTTTGTCAACTCAGCAACAAGGAGTGCAGATCTTTGTCCTGCTCTACAAAGAAGTCGAGGTAGTGATGGGTCTCAACAGCGAGTACACGAAGAAGACCCTGATGGGACTTCACTCTAACATCAGGGTGAGTCGACCAGTATGTCAAACATTGTCAAAAGCAGAATCCTTCCCAGAAATGACAGTATTACAGAGGAGACCCGTCCCTCCGAATCAGCTTCTTACTCTTGCATTTACTCATAGCTCTCCAAGAGCTAAGGTTCGATCAAAACAAATCATAGAAAGCACGAGAGCACCCAGTGTGTCCACTACCTCCCCTCCGGACACAGGGGTTGCATGTTACTTAGATCGTGTTTGGACATTGCCAAAATCCTCTCTAGTAAAATGAAGGGGATCACTCTGTTGGGAACCCTACGGATTATGTCTGAAGATGGTCAGGTTCTTCCTTGCTGATTGTCTCTATAAGAGCCTGAGGCTGCAAGTCTGCTTCCTCCCCTGGTGCCACAGAGCTTCTTTGGCACTATAGCGCTGCGGTATTCATCACCGTAGCACCCCAGGCCGGTGCGTGATTGACATGCCGTCACATTATCTTATTGGAACTCTGGTTGATTCTGGGCAGAGGAGTGACACTGGGAAGTGGTTTGGGATCTACACCCCAAGGACGTGTGCAGCAAAGCAGCTGGACGGAGGTATTCCTGGGCGCTGCTGGTGTGGAAACACCTGCCAGGGGCGGCGTCCTCCGGAGGCTCCGCCAAAGCTGGTGGAGACGCAGCTGCTTCGCACAAAGGTTAACACCATCTACATTATGGTGTTTATTTTTGGCTGAAGGCCCGTTGTATTTTGTTAGCTCATATTTGGGAAATTTGGACAATTGACAAAAGAGTTAGACTACACTCACATAAAAAAATTATTATGTGTTGGCTCAACAAACTGTTTGCCTCTTTTTTTGAGTAATGATGACTTTAAATACATTTTTAGGTCAACATAGTTTGTTGATTGAACATAATTTCATTCAAAGTTATTTACTCAAATTAAGTCACTCCAACTACTTCAGTTGTAGCTCTGGAACCATTTAATCTTATCTGTTTTAGTTAAAATCCACAGCTATCACAGCACTTAATAAATGTATGCATGTAAAGATATTGTAATGTAAAATAATATATATTACTTGTCAGTGGCATTAGCGCAGTCAATGCTTATACAGTCAATTTCTCTTTAGTACAATGGTAATCACAAAAACTTAATGTAACAATGTTCAAGGCTCAGGGAAGGAGGAGGCGGAAACCGGTGAATGATCAATATAAGATTAATCATAAATAAACATTTAAAAAGAGATGCGCACAGAGAGCTGGATGTCGGTGCATCCTAGACTAGTTCTCTTTCATGTGTTATTGCGATTTTACTGTCAAGTGCTCACAAGGTTATGTCAGAAACACACAAAGTTCACATGAACACAGTTGGTTATGTCTGTGCATGTATGCAGAAATCCCATGTGTATATTAGATCTGTGTACTAAAGTGAAAGCAGTGTAATATACGGAACCCACGGCTACATAAATGTTGTTAATAACATAGACTGTAAAAAAAACATGGACGTAGTGTCCGTGACGTCCCCCATAGGATTCCGATAAGGAGCTGGGTGTTGCCATCTTGCGAGCGAGTCATCGCGTTTTACTCCCGGATAACAGAAAATGGGCAAAAAGGCGGGATGTGGGTGGAGTTTAGGTGCCACCCATGTTAAAATGAGATTCTGCTCCCTTCTTGAGCCTGTTAAGGTGGCCAGTTGAGGAATTGCAGTTTACATTACTTCCTTATTGGCTTCAAGAGAGAGATTGTGGGAGGTTGCTGCTTGGTTAATACAAATCAAACAAAAGAAAAACAAGAAATCACTCACTGCTCCTGACTAAATTAACTTTGGTAGCTTTTTTTAGAACACATTTCTTTCTTCAATGCTGCTGTTAAATGCTCTGGCAAGGAGATTAACATGGCTAGGGCTGTGTACTGCTCTCGGAGGACATGGTCTCTGCTAATACGACAGTGTCCATCATCACTCGTGGACGGGGCCTTCAAATGTGACCGCTTGTTCTGAGACACTGCTTATGGTTTATGGGGATTTTTTTTTTTTTTTAAAGGAGTGGGTGGATATTTTTGGGTTACCATTATAGGGTTGTTGTGTACATACATTGCCAACACACATTTATGTTCAAACATCTTATAAAAGTGAATTTTGCATAATAGGTGCCCTTTAATATCAACATTTATTCTCCTTATCTATTCCTATGCAAAGCATGCTGGAAACTAAAAATCCACTACCTGATTTCCAAATGTATTAAGACAATTTCATGAAATTACTACAACTTAATAATAAAAAAAAATGAAAGGAAGAAATTTGAGTTTATATTACACACTACCTATCATAAACCCGGTGCAATATGATGCCAGGCATTTCGCAATGCCTTTGATAGTTTCACCCTGACACAGTGACCCTTTGCCCATCTTCACCCATGGGAGTGAAAAACAACGTGTTCAGGTGCATCGTTGGCAACTGAAAACGAGTGTGTTATTGTATATTTTGGCATATATTTAGAAGTATTTCTATGTACACTATCATTCAAAGGTTTAGGGTTGGTCAGAATTTTTTATATTTTTAAAAGATGTCTTGTGGCCCTGACCCTTTATTCGTGAAAGTGAAAGGGACCTTTTTAGTCGTATTTCGGTGAGCCCACGAATACGCATTTTCATGGGTGTTTCTAGGGGACAGTTGTACTGCTAAATATAACCCTAATGAATTTGTCATGATTATTTTACGAATAAAAGGTTCAAAAGATAAGTTATATAAATATTTTATAACATTAATAATGTTTTTTTGTCACTTTTCATCAAATAAATGCATCCTTGCTGAAAAAAAATCTTACTGACCCCCAAACTTTTGAACTTTTGAATGTATAAATAGTATTTTAGTGTTGTGCACCACAAACATACAAGAAAATAGAATCTACAGAATTGTAGTATTCTGAACACACTAAGTTCTTATTCTTTTTAAATAAAGAAGTGCCCAATGTCTTGTGCATTTGAGAAAAGGAACCTGACAAGCTGTCCATCTCTACTGATTGACAGGTCATCCGACACCCTGATCACATGCCCTCCACAGCATTGCTCTGGGCTCACCATGAGAAGTCGGTGGTGATTGACCAGTCACTGGCCTTCCTGGGAGGGATTGACCTGGCCTACGGAAGATGGGATGATTCCCAACATCGACTGACTGATGTGGGGAGTGTGAGAAGAAGCCCTCAGCAAAGTCCTGCACTATCCCCCAGCCTCACTCATGTAAGACCACCACTATTATTAGTGGTACTTGCAAAAATCACTATGACTATACGACATACAGTTATTCATGTCATTACCCATTCTGCTCCTGTAACAAACTACAGTTCAGGAGTTTGGGGTCAGTAAGATTTTTTAAAAAAAGTCTCTTATGCTCTACAAAGAATTTATTTGTTCAAAAATACAGTCAAATAGTAATATTATGAAATATTATTAGATTTTAAAATAAATGTTTTCTATATTTCCATATAATTTATTCCTGTGACAGCAGCTGAATATTCAGCAGGCATTACTCCTTCAGAAATCATTCTGATATGCTGATTTGGTGCTAAAGTAACATTTTGTATTATTTATATTTACTGTATATCTTATTTACTATATTTACATTACTGATAAAAAAACCAGTTGCACTGGTCAATATTTTTGTGGATTTTTGACAAAAAGAAAGTTTAAAAGAACAGCATTTATTTGATTGATAGATTTTTGTAACATTATAAATGTCCTTACTGTCACTATTGATAAATGTAATGCATCTTCGCTAGATTAAAGTATTAATTATTATTATTATTTAAATAATTATTATTATTTAAATCTTGCTGACCCCAAACATTTGAAGAATAAGTTCAGTTATTTAACTAGCAAGTAATAGCCGTCATTTCACCATCTCGGTTAACTATACAACCGATATAGTCTAGCTATGAGTAACCTTCTTCTAGCCAAAATAACTTTGAAATTGGTTACATTTTATGTAATTGACCCACTGCAGTCCCACTGGTCATTTTTAACAAAATAATTTGCGAGATGTAAGAAATTTGATCATGCAAGCAAAAGGTTAGGCTATGGTTAGATGTCTATTAAATTTTCACTAACAGCCCAAATGTTGCCTTGTTTTAGCCTAGATGTCAGGGATGTGTTTGGATGGCTATTAGACATCTTTTAAATGCACAATTGCTTGCTGGGTATTCTCACTTGATATTTTCACATGGTAAACAATAAAACAGGAAAATATCCCATATATTCTTACAGTGTCAGAGAGCATTTTGAGACCAGTAATATATATTTTCCATCAGAATCGATATTTCTGCATATTTTCCACAAGTTTTAGAAACAAATGGTTACATAATGCTGCCTGCTACATATTGTTTGCCCATAACCAGTGTAAATATAAAGATTGTTCATCCTAATGTTTGTGCAGGCAGTGTGGCACAGTGTTGCTGTTCACAGTACCGGGAGTGATTCTAGTCTAGTGAACCAGTGTTACACCACATTCTATGACTTATTGAATTTTATTGAAAAATTCAATAAACTATTCTAAACACTTTCCACAGCTATTATTTCTCTTATCAATAATGAATTTAACCCAAATTATAGCTTCATAATGCAAAAATAGAAATGAAGGACACTCTTTTTTGCAGGAAAGCAATTAAGCAAACTACAACATTTTGATGAGTCCCTTGAGATTAGTTTGGTGGATAATATGAAATAACAATAATAATAAATTGTAATAATTTAATAATAATATTTTAAAAAAAATTGATACAAATAATACACATTCCTTGCTATTCCCTATATGGATTTATATACACATAGAGGGCATATCAGAAATGGATGATATCACTTCTTCACAGAGGCATAAGTGGATTGGACAGGAATAGACTTCTTATAGATGTGACCCATTGAGAGTGATAGCCCACAGTGGCCTTACAATGTTTGTCAACATGCCATGCTATTGCTAGCTGGGTGTTTCTGATATCTGTCAAAAAACTCAATGGGGGAAGTCGACACACACCTGATAGACGCCTGCTAAAGCCTTGTCTAAACATGTGAAACCAGTGCACCAATTACATTTTATTTGTATGGCGCTTTTCACAAAACATAAATGTACCAAATCAGTATATTGAAAGTAATGTTTTAAAACTACACATTAACAAAATGTTGTGTAAATTCATTTGTAGGACCACTCTTTGTGTGTCATGTTATGAAGTAATTACATTGATCTGTGGCTTATACTTGAAAGCATTGACAGCTAACCTGAATTACAACTGTAGTGATTTATATGTTGTATAGCTGCTCTAACAATAGTGATCATAAAGGACTGGTCCAGACTGCATTTCACTTGTATGCTTACTGGGATTGATTTTGCGGCTGGTGATTCAGGGCCTCTGCCTTCTTATTCTTTTCTTTTTCCAACGAGCAAACGTAAAATTGCAATTACGGAGCATCTGGGGCACCCTTGAAGGGCCTGCGGTTGATAATTCCAGTCCTTCTCGCTGGGCCTTTCCTTCCCCCCAGAGAGCTGCATTAAACATAAAGGCCCTACATGGATGAGTGAGTCAACAAATGACTGGGGCCACTAAATGAGAGCTTGATTTCATCTATATGCCACCTCTCCCGGCCTGCTGCCTACCTGCCTGCCATTGTGTCATTAAATACGGGTCTGAGCTTTTAAATAAACATGATTTGAACCCTTAGATGAAGGCACTTATTGCATTTACTAAGGGGCTTCTCTTAGCATGCTTGAGTGACTGTATCTATCAGTGTGGGGCTCCTCAACTGTAAAATCTTTGCTAATATACATGAAACTGTTACAGCTGTTGGTCTAACCTTTCAAAACGTCTCCTAAGGAGCACAGTGATATTTGCACTTAATAAAATTATGCCCACCAGGAGAATAGTGCTCTGACATTTGCCATTTGTCAAGTCGAGGGCACTATGATCCCCCATGAGCCATTAACTCGCACACATCAGAGGGCATTTTACCCTCGCTTAGATTCCGCGCAGCAGACTGGAGTCACTTACACTATCGTTTAAGTCATAGCTTCCCTGGGCTGATGCTGCACGGGTGGCCATTACCACTCCCTGTGTACTGCAAGATGACAGCTAACCCTATATATATCAGCCACATATATAACATGGATGTTTTCACTGTTGAATTTTTCAGAATGTGTGTAGGAAAACACACATTCTAAAAAAAGGGTATTGGTTCTTTGGCTGTCTGTGCACCAGTGAATGTTGTCTCCGTCCATTTCTTTTTTTAGTGTAGATAGAATCAAGTCAGACAGACCCGATATTGCATAGCCTACAGTACATGTGAGCATAATGCCCGTGGTGGAGCATCAGTGTTCCCATCGAAAAACTAGACATTTTTAATGTGTAATATTATCTGGGAATGGAGAAGTCATTGGGGAAAAAGACGTATTTCCAAGGGGGAATTAAATGTTCTAGTTAAGTTGAAGGGATAGTCTACCCAAAAATGAAAATTCTGTCATTTACTCGTTCTCACCTGACTTTCTATTGTCTGTGCATCCCAGAATAAGATATTTTGAGGGATGATGCTAACAAAACAGTTTTGGTGACCATTTACTTCCATTGTATGAACAAAAAACACTGAGAAAACATTTCTCAAAATATCTCCTTTTATGTTCCACAGAAGAAAGAATGTCATACAGGTTTGGAACGACATGAGGGTGAGTAAATGATAACAGAATTTTAATATTTCGGTGAACTTATCCCTTTGAGCTTAATCATTTAATGGATAGTAAACTCTTCTTGTGTGAGTGCAGTTTAAAAAAGGTTAACTTTTTAATTCCAATTTTCAAATTATTTTATTATTATCCTTTTAATCACACTTTGATTTGTATTCATGCAAATTAGTTTGTCAAAGTGTGTGTGATCCCTGATCCATGCATCCATTTGGGGGCTAATTATGCTCACAACACTGTGCATTACGACTATGGAACAGGAGTTTGTATCATTTCCTGTCCACTTTTTTAAAGAAATTTACACTAAATTTTCCTACAGCAGTTGTAAAATTTATGAACCTAAAAGTATAATTTTGACTTATGATTTTTTGATCACCAGCAAAGTACATATTTTGGTGCATACAAGAATTGTTAGGATGCAGGTATGAGCTTAGTAAATAACAAAACATATTTTCCCATTCAGTCGGTCACTTCCGACGCCACGTATCTCACTCGCAAATCAATGCACATTGGCATGCAGATTGCACCAGCTGCTCATGCCACTCAGTGGAGGTATAAATGAGGCAAAGGTGCTTGCATCAAATTAGCTTTTTGCTTCGGAGCTGAGTGGTGGATGGTTTGTCCTGAAATAACTCTCTACAAAGCGTGTGTTAACATTATAATGAGTCAAGCTCTTCAGGTGGACCTCTCCTCATTTGATGTTAGAGTGATGGCATGGCACTGCAGCGGGTCAATTTTCTCTCTTTCTTTTTCTATTTTGTTTTATTGAGCAAAAACAAAAGACTGTTCTCACAGCTGGTCTGGTACGCTGTTAAGAGCACTAAAAAAGAGGTAAGAGATCGCCTTCAATGAGAGAAAGAGCCTGCATGACAGGCTGCATTTTCCCCTGTCTGTGTCACCGCAACTGTTCTCTGCGGTGCTGAAGCACACGGGATATTTTCCCTAGAAGAGCTACACAGACAGAGCTTGCGTCTTTTTAAAGGTGACATTCTACCTGTGTGTTTCTGGATGAGGTTGTTTTCTGTCCTCATCTGATGGCCACAAGCACTGTTTCAAATGTCTGGGCATATGCATGCTGAGATGGCATTTGTGGGTGGTTCATGTTTTCTAATGAGAACATGTCATGACCACTTGAGTACGTCAGCTGCGACTCTTCTTTCTCCGGGATGTTTGAGTCCCTTTTGTTGTTGGCCAGCTGCCGTTCTTGTGTAAAAGCACAACAGCGGGTCTGTTCTACACTCTGGGAGAACGCGGAGATCTGGGAAACCTGGATGGACCTCTCGCATCTCTGCATGTCGTGTGCAATCGAGCTGCTGGGCTGCAGTGTGGGTTGTCACAGCAACCCAGTACTCATTCGGTGCTCTAGGTACACTGTCCCCTTGCCTATTTCTCGTAGAAGCGTCCTCCCTGGTGGCCAACAGTCAAAGTCTATTTTGGTAAAATAGTTAGGGTGACCAAAGGAGGGGAGAACTTCTTCTTCAGGGAACCAACCCCCTAGGGCCCCTCCCCCTCTAGCGCACTGCACTGCAAGGTGTGCAGTTTCTGTATGGAATTGCTGGTCCTTCTTATGGGGAAACCTAGCATTTAATTCGCGGCTCTAGCTGAGGATCAGATGTCAGTTGTTCCACCAACAAGGGGCAACGTACAATGGGCATGCAGTGTCAAAGTTTTGGACGGGCCTGCACCTGTATTGGCACATCAATTGCCTTAAATTGCTGGCAATACATCTTGTACTGAGCCGCCTCAAAAGGCTGTTACGGGGCAAAGAATGTATTGGTCCGCATGGACAACACTGCGACCGTTATGTGCATAAACCGACAAGGTGGTCTGTACTCCCGTCACATGTCGCAACTCGTCGACCATCTCCTCTTCCGGAGTCAGAAGTGTCTATGGTTGCTTAGCGTCATTCATGTCCCTGGTCTGCTCAACTGTGGGGCTGACAAGCTATGATGAGCTATCATGAGCAGTGCTCTCGAGAGAATGGCGAGTCCACCTCCAGGTAGTCCAGCAGATCTGGAGACAGTTTGAGAAGGTGGAGGTCAACCTGTTTGCCTCCTCAGAAATGTCCCACTGCCGGTGGTTTTATTTGCTGACAGAGGGTACACTCGGCACAGATGCACTTGCACACAGCTGGCCCGGGGCCTGTGCAAATATGTGTTACCCCAGTAAGCCTACTTGTTCAAACCCTGTGCAAAATCAGGGAGGACAAGGATCAGGTCTTGTTGGTGGCACCGTCCTGACCCAACCGGACTTTGTTCCCAGAGCTAATGCTCCTTGCAACAGCCCCTCCCTGGCAGATTCCTCTGAGGAAGGATCTTCTGACTCAGGTGGGGCACCCTGTGGCAGACCTGGATGGGATGAGGTTCTAGGTGACTTACCCCAAGAGGTAGTTAACACCATCACTTCAACACAAGCACCATCTACGAGACAGGCTTATGCCTTGAAGTGGAACTTGTTTGTCGAGTAGTGTTCTTCTTGCTGAGGAGATCCTCGAAGATGTTTGGTAGTGTCTGTGCTTTCCTGCTTGCAGCAAGGGTTGGAGGGTAAGCTGTCTCCCTCCACCCTTAAGGTCTATGTTGCTGCAATATCTGCTTATTACTACCACGTAGAAGGGAAGATGGTTGGGAAGCACAACCTGGTCATCAGGTTCCTCAGGTGGGTGAGATGATTAAATCCTTCTCAACTTCCCTCTGTATCCTCTTGGGATCTTGCCCTGGTGCTCCAAGTGCACAAAGCACTTGAATGCCCCATTTGAACCTCTGCAGTACACAGAGCTAAAGATTCTGTCTATAAAGACTTTGCTGCTGGCTGCACTGGCCTCCATCACCTGCAGGTATTTTCAGTTGATGAATCGTGCCACTGAGAGGCCCTGACTATTGTTGGATTGCTGCGCCCTGAACTGTGGTGCTTATGTTCTCCAGAAGCAAACTCTGTTGAGTCCTCCATTTCCCTCGGTGCCGGATGTGGCAAGCATCTGGCATCAGACCCTTTGCTGCAGAATCCTTAAGAACCATTAGTGGGCTGGCATATGAGTGAACTTGCGGGGATCCCATATATTTTCCCATGGTCGCTCCTAAATGGAAGCCTGTGTCTTTCTCTTGGGAAAGCCCTCCTTTCCAAGTGTCATCTAATAAGTCACTGTGAGTGGATCATTTGGAACAGCAGTGATGGACTCTGTTTGAGCCCCTTCTCATCAGGTAAGAGAGCTCAGGAGGCTCGCATGGGGCACTGGAAGGGGGCAGAGGCCATGGCGCTTTGGTAGGGATTCCTATTGTTCAGTCACTGACATGGTGTCTGATGTGACCGACTGAATGGGTACGTCTCAGATACATATGTAACCCTCGTTTCCTGAAGGAACTGATTTGATGCAAGCACCTGTGTCTCATTTATATCCGCGTTGCATGGCATGAGCAGCTGGTACAATCATTGCATCCCAATGTACATTGGCTTGTTTAGTTACACTCGAAGGATATTGGCTCTTGCTAGCGAGATTCCTATGTGTCAGTCTCCGACGTGGTGTCTGTGTTCCCTCCTTCAGGGAATGAGGGTTACATACATAACCGAGATGTTCTCTGTTATCTATGATTTATGCATGTGCTGATTTTTGTTCTGTAGCAGTCAGTTGCCACCGTGGAGGAGGGTGATGAGATGAAGTTTAATGTGATAGTGGAAGAAATCCAGACTGGAGAAGGAGATTCAGGCTCAGTGGAGGATTCAGGTGAGATCTGTGTGAGCATCACTCTGCCCATAGAGGAGGAACAGGGAGAAAACAACAAAGAAAGACTGCTAAGAACACCCTCAGAGAAAAGTCGCCACAGCTCTGATGGAACAGAGTCCAGTAAGAGAAATTCAAGAAAAAAATGGTTATTTAGTTATGATTGTATTTTATATACATATACATGGTGCAATGAATCTGTGTTTGTGTTCTGTGTGTAGAACATCACAGTAGGAATAGTCTTTATTCCAGGACACCGCTCACTCGGGAATGTTACACCAAGTGCTTGTCTCTACATTCCAGTGATTCGTACTCTCTTGGCCTGCATCACTCTCCCTCTTTGCCTTATGGTTAGTACACAGACATAAAACCCGAATGCTCAAAATAATGAACTGGTTTGAGTAGGGTAAACTTAAATTAAACAAATGAGTTCAATTAAATTAACTTTTATAAGTATATAGAACTTTTTTTCTTTTGAGTTCACAAAACTGACACATTTTAAGTAATCTGGGTTGTTTTAAGTTGTTTCTTTTAATTTAGATAAACTTAAATTTACTTGAAACTGGGCGGGGATTTCTATTTCCCAGCATGCTTTGCCATGGCACTCAAAAGTGATAGTAAATGAGCGTAACTAAATCTCACTTAACATTAATAATGCACAAAATTTTACTCAACACATTGGCCCTCATTTATCAAAAGTGCGTACACCAAATTTCCAGCGTACACCTTGCGTACACCCAAACCCACGATGACTTTGAGATTTATCAATATGGACGTTGGCGTACGGCACGCTCAAATCCTACGCCAGCTCAGGAGGTGGTGTACGCACGTTTGAGTTGGTGGGAAAATGCGCAGAAAAACAATTCCTAACACCACAAAACGCACTGACAAGATATGCTATATGACCCACTGTTAAAAACCACAACAACAACATTTAGTGTTTATTTTTGTGCAACATGAACGTCAATGTTTAATTTGTGTGACTTTACCAAAGCGTTTGATCTGTAGGCATATGTATTCCTCCAGTCACGAGCGCGCTTTATCTGACGTTTCAGGCCCGCGCCTGGCTCAGCGCTGCGCACGGACTGGGACTAAAATAATTCAGACTGACAAAATAATAAAAATGGCCTTCTTCTTTTAAATAATAATAAAATCAATAAAAACGGCATTCTTCTAAATAACAAGCGTCATTAAGAATAATAATCAAGAAGAAGAATCTTACAAATTGTCATGTAATTATTAATGTGAATGAATCTTACTCCACAATACATCATCACTATTGTACACCCCAATACATGTGCCGTGATACGAAATTAAATGCTAATTGTTTCAAAACGTGCTGTAAAATAATGCATTGTGATGGTAATTTATCATCCAAACAGCTTTAAACTGCTGGAGTGCGCGTCTCAACCCCCACACTAACAGTAGCTACTTGTAATTTGGGTCCATATTTTGTTTTTGTGAGCGCCTTTAATCCCACTCTTTAAACTCCCAAATAAAACAATTTCGGGGTTTTTTTCCACTTCCCTGGTGATGGTCTCGATGGGCGCGTCTCAATCATCTCAATAGTTCAGTAGTCAGAGCACTGATCAGGGAGTCAGCCCATTGACTTATGTCCTAATCAGTGCCCTGACTAGTGGACTAGTGAGATGATTGAGCGCGCCCGATCTCCACGTCGGAGAAGTTTCGCTTCTTTGCCGTCTTCTGTTTGCCCATGGCGTAAAATGAGGGCGTGCGGGAGGCAGAGACTTGAATATATAGGGGCGTGTTATTCTAATGACGATCGTTTTCAGCCGTGGGATTTATCAAGGGCAAGTATTGCGTACACCTGAATTGCAGAGGTACGCACAGTTTCATAAATCAGGCGGTGAGAGGAGTGTAAGCATAATCTTACGCCAACATATACACCCGTTTCTACGCAAGATTGATAAATGAGGGCCATTATGTGTAAAATTTTGGGCATGATTAATTTAAAGTGATATTTATTAGTGTTTATTGTTTGTTTAGCAATGCTAATTTAGAAACGTTTCTTATGTTTTTTGAGTTACCAATTAGCAAGTTAGCATTACTGAATAAGATAGGTAAGTCTAGCCAAGTTTTCACTTCTAAAAATATTTAAGTTGAGATTACATGATTATTTTAAGTAAAAGTTAAGGGCAAATAAATTATACAAACACAAAATAAAAATCTGCTAGTTCTGCTTACTTGAACTTTGACCTAACTTAAATATTTTGATATTTTAACTGATTACCCAGTGACACAGCTATGAGAACTAATCAATGTTTAA
The DNA here is from genome assembly GCF_024679245.1 of Pseudorasbora parva. Classification (NCBI taxonomy): domain Eukaryota; kingdom Metazoa; phylum Chordata; class Actinopteri; order Cypriniformes; family Gobionidae; genus Pseudorasbora; species Pseudorasbora parva. The sequence goes on from NC_090176.1 coordinate 34,905,136, forward strand.
GTTTATAAATATATGAATTGCTACATCTGTCTGTTGTGTTGTGCATCTGTCGATCTGCTTTAGAAACCAGTTCCCTGAGAAGTTACATAGGCAGTACTGAACTCTGTGGAGAGACTCGTTTCTGGCACGGCAAAGACTACTGCAACTTCATCCTTAAAGACTGGGTCAAACTCAACAAGCCTTTTGATGGTACGGAAACAGCTGCAATAAACCAGACTGCTTCACATCTGTAATATAACAACCAACAATTAGAGCTGATTTATTTTGCATTACAAAAATATCAGAACACATTCATATTTCTGTTTATAACAGTGAAGCTTTAGGCCTAGCAAAAGAGATAAAAATGACAACTAAACGAAACATTCTTTGATATCTTAAGTCAAATTCATCAAATGAAGCAATCTCTCCAACACAGGAGTGAGGAAAAGAAGACATAGAAGTTATTTCCATTCTGTAGTCAGTATGGGGTTATTTTCCCAGCTTTATTCTCTTGCCAGAGGGAGATAACTTAATTTTTGCATCTCTGCTTTGTAAATTTTGAAGTCCTGGTTTTGCACATAGTGCCAACTGGGTAGGGCACAGCAGGAGAATGGAGGAGTCTGATAGATGAATGTAGTGAAATAATCCAAGATGGCTGTGCATTGTCAAAGACGTAGAAAGAGAAAGACCACACTGGGATGCTTTCAACAAGCCCGTCTGTCATCTTTATATTATGGTTTGGTAATGTTATTATGCATTATATTGGCTGTTTATTGTTTATTTTTTCTCTGGTTAAGATTTCATTGACAGGTATAAGACACCTCGGATGCCCTGGCATGATATTGGGGTGGTGGTTCATGGGAAGGCTGCAAGAGATATTGCGCGACATTTCATTCAGAGGTGGAACTTTACGAAGGTAGGAGTAATTAGATATGTTATTGGCAATCTTAGTGTTTCTCTTGTGAACAATTCGATTAAAGGTGAAGGAAATCCTAAGAAAAAGACTCTAAAGTCTCTAGAGCTTCAGAAAACATGTCCCAAATTCTACTCAGAATTGTCAAGGTATCAAAAGTCAAGATATTTATGTCAGATTCAAGATCTAATGCTGTAAGATTAGTGTTAATTTTGAAGCTCTACCTCTACCTCTATTACTAATTTATCCTTTTTAAACAATTATGGAAGAAACCTTTGGGTAAAATATCAGAAATGAGAACCTGTTAAGTTTTGAGCAAAATAATATCATCTGGGGGAGTTTTACATTTGAAAATATTATAATAATGTAGATTACAAAGTGTATTGCCACTTTGGCCTATTTTATTACTTGCTACACAGTACGACTATAAAGAATATCTTCATGAGTGTCCAGAAAAAATTAGCTTTTTTAAATGATTAGAAGGTGCACAAATACCACCTCCATTCAGAAGTCTAATTGTAAGAACTAAAGATCAGAGCGCATGCATGAGGCAGAGGTTTCCACCCTTTCTCAAGTGTATTTGAATAACCATCTTTATTAGCTTGAGCTTAGCACCCCCTGCAGTTGCTCATTGTGTCCTGTTCTGAATGCCGTCAGCATTCAATGGCCGCCCGCACTCTCAGCCCCCTTTTAGAGCAATTAGAGGCCTTTTTACTTTGATTGTTCAGTAATTGAATTGGTTTGAGGCCTGTATGATTTCCTTTGGATTATGCCAGTCATATTTCAGGCTTGGCTACCGATCAGACACTCTGCTGGTGAATAATTAAAGGAGAGAAAGCCAGGTGTGTGTGTGCGGCAGAGAAGGACAAACAAAAGCCGTTGAATGGCTCTGATGAGGTGTTTAGTGGAAATGAGAATTTACGTCTCAAAGACAGACAAGTCTCATTTATATCTTTTGCTGTTGATTAGGGAACACCACTTGTCACATTCACAACAAAGAAAGTATTGCAAAGTGGGAACAATCCTGTCAGTAATTTGTGCAGAAGGCATTATGAGAGATATATTACAGGAATTTTCATAGTGTATATATATCAAAAGTTTGAGGTCGGTACAATTTTTTTAATGTCTCTTAAGCATTTATTATGCAAGGCTGCATTTATGTGATCCAAAATGCGGTAAAAAATATGATTATTGTGAAATATTATTACAATTTAAAAATAAGTGCTTTCAATTTTAGTAAGTTTCAGCTGAATGTTTTAGCATTATTACTCCAGTATTCAGTGTCACACGATTCTTCTTATATGCTGATTTGGAGCTCAAGAAACATTTCTTATTACTATACATGTTGAAAACATTTGTTATTTTTGTGGAAGCTGTGAATTATTATTTATTTTTCCAGAATTGTTTGTTGACAAGTTTAAAAACATTTATTTGGAGAAAAAAAATATTTTGAAACATACATGTCTTTAATTTATATCTATTTAATGCTTCCATAATGAATAAAAGTATTATGAATTGAAAAAAATAAGCTCTTGCTGACCACAGACAGTATTGTGTATGTATGTATAATATATATATATATATATATATATATATATATATATATATATATATATATATATATATATATATATATATATATATATATATATAGTACTAATAACAATATTTGCATGAGATCAGAGTGAACTCAGAACTAAACTTAAAATAAATAACCAATTCAATTTACATTGTAAAATACATTTCCCTGCAGTATATTATCATCTAAGCTTTATTAAATATATCATTGACTTTTATTTGCTGTATATATACAATTAATGCATCTGTACACCTATGCTAAACTAACTTGCTATTACCTACTGTAATCACAGATCTAGAATTAGCATCTATTCTCCACTCTCCAACCGAATGATCAGTGTTTTAATTGAACACTTATGTTCTGTACCTGTAATACGAAGAAAAAAAAAACGGAATTAGTTTAAGTCAAGTTTTTTTTTTTTTAGAACTGTGGTGATTCACTATCAAGGTCACTGGAGTTATGAGTAGCGCTTGGGCAGCTGCCAACAGCCCGTGAGCAGAGTTAATGTTAGTTCTCCCTCATCAGGGCTCAATGGATTTTAATCAACACATTATGCCAGTTGTTAATTGCCTGAGAACCATCTGTTTATAACCACACGGCCCAGATTACCGCTTGCCCACAGTGTAAGCTGACATGGCGTACAGCTCGCTAATTTGCACCACGAGCACTTCCTTCAAGAGGGGTGAAAACGTCAAGTAAAATAAAACTTTCAAAGAAACTCAAACTCAAGCTTACAAAAATGTTTTGCTTTGCTTTATTAACACTGTTTTACAGAACAGATGAATCAAGAACATATTTGTTTTTAATGTGACCAAATATCATGTCATTGTTTCTCCCATTGGGAGATACTGGTGGCAACATCGTTTTCCTTTGTTTCCCATGAAACAAAGCTCGTCTCATGTTCAAACGACCTTTGAACCAAGTCCCAGGCCTAGTTGAAAACAGTCTGAGTGTAGTCTAGTTAGGACAATAGCCATTAAAAACCTAGTTTCGGAAAACCTTCACACACATGGCCATCAATTTACTGTAATCAGCGGCACTGTCTAAGACTAAACAGAGGAACAGAGACTTTTATTCAGCCTCAAACAAGTGCTCTATCTCTGGGGAGTGGAGGGACCAGGCAGGGGTGTATGGTCAGCCCAACAGGCTATCTGGATGTGGCACAGTAATTAGCGCTCTTTAGGGGTGTGATTTTGGAGTCAACGTCGGGCATTCTGTCTGATCCCAATCAACCCTCCTTTTATTTGCTAGTTGGTGAAAAAGCGGTCGGGGGTGACGTGCTACCCCTGCCTCATGCCCAAGTCTCTCTCCGCGCCCATGGTGCCAGCTGAGTACAACGGCAAAACCACACAAGCTAACGTTCAGGTGAGATTTCACCACCACATTACATGAGTTCCTGCTTTGTACTTGCAATATTAAGTTATCCATCATTTTTCAAGAATCGTTTTAGAATCCTAGTTTGTGATAATCCTTGTGTGTTTTGTGATAATGTGTCATTCCTTGTGATTCTATTCCTTTTTTCCCAAACAAACTAAAAGGTTTTGAGATCTGTGTGCCAGTGGTCTATTGGATCAAAGGTCCATGAGGAGTCGATTCATTTAGCCTACGTATCAGCCATCCAGAACAGCAAACATTTCATCTATATAGAGGTAAAATACATAATCACAAGCAGTGTTATAAGTAACACAAGTTACGTAATAAGAGTACATTTTTCAAGTAACTAGTAAAGTAACGCATTACTTTTAAATGTAAAACGTTGAAAAGTTTCCCCACTTATTGCCTGACAGGCCTCCTGTCGAATGTTGAAAGAAATCAGGAGTAACTTGCAGAGGCGTTGTGTGCTGCGTAAACATGATGGTTATTGTAGTTCTAGACTAATGTGAGCATGCACTTATCTCACATGCACAAAAACAGATTCAGTATTCCTTTAAAATGAATAAAAAGAGTGCAATGATAACTCAGAATATTAGGCAAACGTGTAATAATTAAGTGTGTTAAATACAAATACACTTTGTTTTTAATCTCACTTTAAATGTCTTTGCTGCTGACATTTGATGATCCAATTCAGCCATACAAAGCAAAAATGACTTTTTAAAGGGATTGTTCAGCCAAAAATGTCATCAGTCATCATTTACTCACCTTCAAGTTGTTTTAAACCTGTATAAATGTATTTCTTTTGCAGGAAACAAAAGAAGATATTTTGAAGAATGTCAGTGACCTAACTGTTGACGGGCCCCAATTGACTTCCATAGTATATATGTTTTTCTTCTTCTCCATACTATGGAAATCAGTGGGGCCCATCGACTGTTTAGTTACTGACATTCTTTAAAATATCTTCTTTTGTGTTCAGCAGAAAAAAGAAATTTCTAGGTTTGGAACAACTATCCCTTTAAACCACATTGTTTCATTTTTCATTTTATTAAGTAAAATGGTTAAATTCTTCTCCTGTATCCTATTCTTCTGCAATCCAGAATGGCAGCACAGCTGTAGGGTTTGTTCGAGCTGTGCCCTCTACTGTACCAGTGTGTATTTGCATTTCCATCAGCCTAGGCTTATTCATTGCACTTTTAGTGGGAAAGAGCCTTTGCATATGCTAAAAATTGTTAAATTAAGAAATAAAGTAAGGCCAGTCCAGGTGAGCCCTAACGTAGCACATTATTTTTCATAAAAAGTAACAAAGTAACATGATTCATTATTTTTTTAAAGGGAGTATTACAATATTGTACCATTACTATGAAAAGTAACTTTCTCAAAAACTGACAAGTATACATTAGCTGCACAATTTGGGATAGGGTCTATGACTGGTCTATTTTTTTAGGGCCGCAGTAACTGTACGTAAATGTTGTGAAATGTTATTAACTCAGTTATTCATTTAAAGTATTATTGCTATTTAAATGTAAAATAATAATAATAATAATAATAATAATAATAATGTTATGTTCTATTCATTTTTTAAATCTTTTAAATACTCAAGTTCCTCAGGACCATGCTCCTAAGAAAGCTGTTCTTTTAAACTTTCTATTTTATAAAACATATTCAAATAACAAACCGATGTTTTAAATTATAATATTTCACAATATTACTTTTTAAATTGTTTCCCCCCATATAAATGCAGCCTTGGTGAGACTCTAAACTTTTATACAGCTGAGTGAAAATACATGTATAGCATGCATGGTATGTGTAAAAAAAAAAAAAAAAAAAAAAAAAAAAAAAATATATATATATATATATATATATATATATAAAATAAACAACTGATCCAGAACGCTGTTTTATGAGATTGTGATTCTTGCATAATGCTTCAGATGCGGTTCTTATTTTGTGCAGTGTTTAGTCTTCTTTAAACACTTTCCCTGAATCTCTCTTTCAGTCATCATCTCTGTCTTCTCCCTTTTGTCTCTTTATCTCTCAGAACCAGTTCTTCATCAGTTGTGCTGACAAATCCATCCACAACAGCATTGGAGATGCACTCACAGAGAGGATCCTGCGGGCGTACAGGTGCATCATGACAATAGATACACTTGTATATGAACTTGAACACAAAAACATCATTGGGCACACCTACCTTCATCTCATTTCCGTTTATGACTCGGCCGCAGGGAGAAGAAAACATTTCGGGTCTATGTGGTGATGCCCCTGCTGCCCGGCTTTGAAGGTGACATCTCATCAGGAGGGGGCCAAGCCATCAAAGCAATCATGTACTTTAATTACAGGTAATAACCCTCCAAACATGTGTCTTCTGTAATCACCAAATTGCCACAATTAAGGGCAAAATGCAGCCTGAATGGTCGCTCACAGCAAATTACACGTGTGTAATGTGGAAACAACGGACCCCACTACTCACAGTCTACAAAGAGAAGATTACAGCCCCAGCTTGGAGACTCAACACAAAGCTAGATAAGGAGAGCAGAGAGGACGCTGTGGTAACTGGGGGTTCAGCGGGCACTGTGATTGGTCAGAGGAAGGAGAATTAAGACACGTGATTGGAGCAAGACAGAAAGTAGATAAAACAAAACCTTTCTTTCTCCATTATAGGACAATGTGCAGAGGGGAGCACTCCATTATCGAGAGGCTCAAATGTGTGAGTAAGTAGACTAGTATGTAGGAGTATAAATATACACCATAGCTGTCGCATTTACAAAGATCATGCCCATCAAATGTAGATCGCTATTATAACAAGATCAGGACGAAGAAAGTATGCGTGTGTATGTAATTGTCTTTGCAGTGTCAGATTGCTGGATCAAGTACATCTCGTTCTGCGGTCTACGCACTCACGCTGACCTGGATGGGCGTCTGGTCACTGAACTCATTTACGTGCACAGCAAGCTCATGATCGTGGACGACTGCACTGTCATCATTGGTCAGCCAATCCCCTCACACACACAAAATTGGGTCGTTCTCAGGAAATGGAATCATTTGTGCCAGAAAGATTTCATTTAAAAACATTAAGACACTATTTGCCCACGTTAGGCCCAAAGCAATGCTTTAATTGAACCATAGGTGGAGGTGTTCTGCTTGATTTTCAGATTGGTGGTTGACAAATTATTATTTATTTTTACTGTCTAACTGGCTGATGGTGCCTAAGGTATTTTTGGAAACACATAATTTTAAATGTAAAATATACCTTTTCATTTTATTGTAATTTAATTTATTTTAGTACGTGTAAAGTTCATCTTGAAACGCATACCGTCGTGTGTGAAATCTTTAAGCTGTAAAACTATGATTGGCCGCTAGGGGGCAGTGCACGCATACAAAACGCATCTCATGCGGACATGAGCAGAATAACAAACACCAACAGATGTTTATGAAAAGCGAAGTCACGCCTGTCTCCTCAATCCTCACAAATGCATTATTAAAATCCCATTAACGTCCCTCAAATCCTATTTGTCTTTATCAATCCCAATTATCCTCTTACCCTTATGAATAGGCTTTGAAGAAGAAAAACAAGAAATCTCACTGTTTTTCACTGTCACTGATATGTCCTTGAGGCTCTCAGCAGAGGTCACACCCAAATACAGATCCCGAACACTCCCCATAGGCATTAACCATGATAGTGGGAAAAGGAAAAGTGCCTGATAGGTATCTGTGATCTGCTTAGGCTCTGCAAACATCAATGACAGGAGCATGCTGGGAAAGAGAGACAGTGAAATGGCAGTGGTTGTTGAAGACACAGAATTCCAGCCCTCTGTCATGGATGGAGAGAGTTATCAGGCTGGCAGGTTCGCCCTGTCTCTACGGGAGGAATGCTTCAGGTCTGATTTTCTGTTACACGTGAGCAACATGACAACAGGATTTCCATTCGCAGTGGGAGGATTTATAGTGCTGTCTGTGACACATTGTTCTTCATTGGATGAATCTCTATATTAGTATATATATAGACATATACTTTACACTAAAGTAGCCGTTTAAATGACTAAATACTCCTGTGTGAAAACACTGTAACATTTATTATACAAATAATACACAATTTTGCCTTTTTATCTATAAAGATTTGTACCTACCTAAAATTGGGTTAAAAATTATATTGGGTTTTTATTATATGATATGACCTGTATTAAATGCTAGTTCGAAAGGTGTTGTTTGGCAATTGGCATATGCAACCAATCTCGTTTTAGGCTTGTTCTTGGCTTGATGGGAGACAATATAGACATCAGTGACCCCATCAGTGACCGATTCTACAAGGAGATCTGGATGGTGACTGCAGCCAAGAACGCCAGTGTGTATGACAAGGTAAATAAGTCACTGAGCCACAGAGTGAGCACAGCACTGACCTTCCTCACCGCACACTCTAAATAGCCTTTGATTTTTTATTTTTTTTAGAAAAGAGCTTCCTTTTATCACCGATCTTAGAAATGTGATTAACCGGCTCGCTCAATAGAGCTTAGTAGACATCAATAGATGTTTGCTTGTGGCCTGATTCTGCATTTTTGCCTTGTCTTTGAAATGCTTCTACAATCCAATATTAGATAAATAAAACAGTAGGTCACCATCTCTGACTATCTGTGCAGGTCTTCAGATGTTTGCCCACTGATGCAGTTCTGAACTATAAGATTCTGAAGGACTACATGTCACGTCCATGCATGGCTGCCGAGGACCCTGCACAGGCATGCACTGAACTGAAGAAGATACGAGGCTTTCTGGTCCAATTTCCCTTGTACTTTCTGTCTGAGGAGAACCTTTTCCCTTCCTTTAACTCTAAAGAGGGAATCATGCCCATCGAGCTGTGGACATAGACTCTTTGAAACTGTAATGGCTGTCCTCTCTTTTGATGCTTGTCATCTAATGATGCTATATGTGCTGCCAGGAGTATGCATACTTTTGTAGAGCAAAAAAAAAAAAACTACCTCCGAGCTATCCATAGATGCTAGCTTTACATGTTGCTGTGAAGTCTTAGCGTGCCTAAACCTTCATTCTTCTGCTGTATATTTGTCCATCGTCCCTGCAGGTTTATAACAGAACTCTCTTAATGAAATATACATGGATGCTGCAGCTGTTGTAAATAATTAACATTGTTCCTCCAGTAATTATTTCTGTATAAGTGCATAGTTCTTTTCATTTGTTCCTGAAAATACAGATGAAAATGGTTAAAATAACAACACAACCACTTCAGGTAATATCACAGTGACTTTAAATTTAAAAGCACGCAATAACCTGCTGCAATTTTCATTTTTACAAAATATATTAAGTACATTCTTTCAATATATTATTTTAAATAATCTTATAACTTACATATGCATCTTTATTATAATACTCAAACATCTGGAAAAGTCACAGTCACAGACACATATAATATGGTTACATTAACTGTCTTGCCATAACGTCTGTAAGGGTTCGGATTTTTTTATCTGTAAGCCCACAGTTTTACAATGCAAGATAATTATGGACCTTACAAACTCCCATGTAATGAAGATGATTTATGGTGGCACAAAGACAAACATAGAGAACGCTATGGCTTTGGTTAGGTGCATCACATTAAGCGTGCATTTGCCTAACCATTATATCTAGATTTCAGATTATTAGCCTCTTATATTACATTACATAAACTTCCTGAGGACACATTTTAGCTGCTCTTTCATCATACATTTTTCTCATTGACATAAGGCTCACTGAAAATTTTCCAACACAGCAGAGTGAGCATTAACATGTTTAAAACTGGTATTAATGTTTCTGAATGAGCAAAAAGTGGCTTGAACAGTTGCAGGTGGTGCTTTAAGCAGTGTAGAAACACCTACATGAAGCTAATACAAAGGATTTCGGCTTACGCTAAGAAGTGAATACAAAAGATTTAGCCCAATTATCCGAGGAAAATCTGGAAAATGAATAAGCAGTTTTGCTTCAAATATCAATGAGGTCATCACCGCTTTCATCACTTTCCACTGTCAGTTGACGAGTCCACCATTTTTTGACTTCAGACCCTGAGGAGGCCTCGTCACTCACAGGGTTCATCTTACATACCATGGACTTCACGCTCGTGCGCCCTGCGGGAGAAACACAAGACAGTGATGTGAGTCACGGGTTAACTAGCCACAGACACAAGTCAATGTGCAGAATACTAAATACATCAATCATAAACAAACAAACCCATTTAAAGAAACATGGGCAGCAGGGCCTAAAGCTAACTTTTTTTTCCACACCTGGCAATGGCTGGCCATAAAACATTTTTTTTTACCAGCCATGAAGCATAAATTAAAGGGATAGTTCACCCAAAAATTAAAATATTGTAAATTCTCACCTTCAAGTTTTTCCAATATATGTATAATTTTTGGGTGACCTACCCCTTTATTCCTCATTAAAGTTACAAAAAGTTATTCAGTCAAAAGTTATTCAGTCTTTTGTTTGAATCAAATTAAAAATACAGACAGAAGCAGGAATATTAGGCTTCTATTACTTTAAAGGGATCGTTCACCCAAAAATAAAAAATAATATGTTTAACTGCTTAACCCAGGGCATCCAAGGTGTAGGTGTGTTTTTTTCTTCATTAGAACATTAATGAAGATTATATATTTACATAGATGCCTCATTCGACTGATCCGCACAGGAACTAATGAGGAATATATATATATATATATATATATATATATATATATATATATATATATATATACACACGTCCTTCTAAAAAAAATAGCATATTGTGATAAAGTTCATTGTTTTCCATAATGTAATGATAAAAATTAAACTTTCATATACTTTAGATTCATTGCACACCAACTGAAATATTCCAGGTCTTTTATTGTTTTAATACTAAAAATAGATATCTAAAAAAATTAGCATATCATGAAAAGGTTCTCTAAACCAGCTATTAACCTAATCATCTGAATCAACCAATTAACTCTAAACACCTGCAAAAGATTCCTGAGGCTTTTAAAAACTTAGAAACTTTAAAAAAGTTTATTACTCAAAATTGCAATCATGCATAAGACTGCCGACCCGACCCTGTCCAGAAGGCCATCATTGACACCCTCAAGCGAGAGGGTAAGACACAGAAAGAAATTTCTGAACAAATAGGCTGTTCCCAGAGTGCTGTATCAAGGCACCTCAGTGGGAAGTCTGTGGGAAGGAAAAAGTGTGGCAAAAAACACTGCAGAACGAGAAGAGGTGACCGGAACCTGAGGAAGATTGGGGAGAAGGACCGATTCCAAACCTTGGGGGACCTGCGGAAGCAGTGGACTGAGTCTGGAGTAGAAACATCCAGACACCGTGCTCAGGCATGTGCAGGAAATGAGCTACAGGTGCCGCATTCCCCAGGTCAAGCCACTTTTGAACCAGAAACAGTGGCAGAAGCGCCTAACCTGGGCTACAGAGAAGCAGCACTGGACTGTTGCTCAAATTTTGCATGTCATTCGGAAATCAAGGTGCCAGAGTCTGGAGGAAGACTGGGGAAAAGGAAATGCCAAAATGCCTGAAGTCCAGTGTCAAGTACCCACAGTCAGTGATGGTCTGGGGTGTCATGTCAGCTGCTGGTGTTGGTCCACTGTGTTTTATCAAGGGCAGGGTCAATGCAGCTAGCTATCAGGAGATTTTGGAGCACTTCATGCTTCCATCTGCTGAAAAGCTTTATGGAGATGAAGATTTCGTTTTTCAGCATGACCTGGCACCTGCTCACAGTGCCAAAACCACTGGTAAATGGTTTACTGACCATGGTATTACTATGCTCAATTGGCCTGCCAACTCTCCTGACCTGAACCCCATAGAGAATCTGTGGGATATTGTGAAGAGAAAGTTGAGAGACGCGAGACCCAACACTCTGGATGAGCTTAAGGCCGCTATCGAAGCATCCTGGGCCTCCATAACACCTCAGCAGTGCCACAGGCTGATCGCCTCCATGCCACGCCGCATTGAAGCAGTCATTTCTGCAAAAGGATTCCCGACCAAGTATTGAGTGCATAACTGAACATAATTATTTGAAGGGTGACTTTTTTTTTGTATTTAAAACACTTTTCTTTTATTGGTCGAATGAAATATGCAAATTTTTTGAGATAGGAATTTTGGGTTTTCATGAGCTGTATGCCTAATCATCAGTATTAAAACAATAAAAGACCAAAATCTAAAATATATGAAAGTTTAATTTTTATCATTACATTATAGAAAATAATGAACTTTATCACAATATGCTATTTTTTTTAGAAGGACCTGTGTATATATATATATATATATATATATATATATATATATATATATATATATATATATATATATATATATATATATATATATAATAAAATAAATAAATATATATTTCTCAATGTTAAGTCTCTTAATTTTTTCCAGAGCTGTATTTGCTCGCACCAGGATTTTAATCTTATTCGACGGAAGTAATGGTGTTGGGATTACTAGATGAGATTCGTCAGCTATGAGATTAAAAAAATACTATAAAAAATACTGTTGGGTTTCTCGCAGAAACTCATAGTTTTGTGTCTTAAGACATCAATGTGTCTCCACAAGCTGCAGGGTTTAATATGGATTTGTATGTTAAAATGTTTTTCACTCTCATCGGCACTCTCATAGAAATCAACCCCTTTAACATGCATTATACGAGCTGTTAAAAATCTTCATTTGTGTTCTACTGAAGAAACAAACACACCTGGGGTTAAGCAGATAAACATCAATTTTTCATTTTTGGGTGAACTATCCCTTTAAGAGTGAATGCATGGACCCAATATACTGATAGACATGTGTTTTCTTTTTCAACTGTTTACTTTCACTTTAGACATAACCATGTTTGCCAAGGATATTTGACAATCGCATTTTGACGATTTTGTTTAATTATGTCTCTTTTAAGGTGTCATGAACTGTTTTTTTAAATTTTTTATGCTGTTGTCTGAGATCAAAATGATGTTTGTGTGGTTTTTACATTCAAAAACATCATAATGAATAAGTAATAAGCTATTTTCTATCTTGGTTTTGAGGCTCTCTCCCTGAACGCTCAGTTTTTTCTGGATGTGCCGCACGGAAGACTTGAAAGTAAATGCCCATGGCTAGGATTGGATGAGATTTGCATATTTAATGAGCTCTTGCTCTCCTGTCAGTACACAGGAGGGATTGTTTTGAAAGCGTGTGGGAAAACGGCAACCGGAATGAATTGCCCACAGGCTTGCAAAATATCTTTATCAAACACACTATAATTTATCTCTTATCCACCTACGATTGATTGGAATGTTTTTTATTTATTACTTGGCTCGCCCGACTGGTGGATATAGTCATGTGTATTTAAAATAAAATTTGAATTTTGTCATTTTGAACAATGTTTTATATTTGCTGCAACTTTAATTTTTACTTAATTACAATTAAGTACATTATTTCAATATATTATTTAATTATTATTATGTTATATATTATGTCATAACTTATGCATCTTATTATAATACATCTGGAATAGTCTCACATAGACACATATACTATGGTTACATTAACTGTCTTTCCATAATCTGCAAGTGTTTTTTATATATGCATTTCCTCATTTGCATGTAATAGTGAAAGTATATAAAGTTTGGAATAGACCTGCAGGCAGTCGCCACTGTCCCAGCTTCCTCTGGGGTCGGTCGGCAGAGTCCTGTCGGTAGCCGCTGCGGTCTGACAGGGTGGGGCTCAGTAATGTTTGCAGGCCGCTGTTCTGCTTTGTCAGGACCAGGAAAAACATTTCATTAGAATGAAGACTCAACAACACACAAAATCTTTACAGAATAGACACTAGTACAGTTACCTCAGGTTGAGTGGGATTGTCCTGGTTATGTGCATTGGTGTCCTCGCTGGGGACGGTGGTCTCAATGCTGGGAGGGTTAAGCAGGCGTCGAAGATCCTGCTGTTGGCTCTCTCTCAGACTGAGAATGATGCTACATGACTGCTGCTGTTTCTGAAGAAGGAAGTTGATGACAGTGTTTTGTCTAATATCAGGATCTATTGCAGTGCCAGTATGCTGATATTGGACTAAATCTATTGCACAATGACAATAAAAGCAATTGAACTGAATACATCAGTGATCCTATCAAGGGATCTGTGTGAGTTTTATAGCTTCATTTCAAATCAGATTTCTTTGTGAATCAAAGATATCAAAGTCCCTTTCAAGAAAATTCAGTTCACTCTGTGGCTAGATATGCAATGCCTCTAGGCAGCTATTTTGGGCTTGGCTTATCTATGTGAATGAGGAAATACAGAAATCTTTTTGGCAGAATAATGGGAGTCCAACAGATTCTGCCATATTGCGAATCGCATTTCTCCCATTCAGAGTAATATGAAAGAACAGTACTGATATATATATTCAGTCTTTGGTGATATTTACAACTGAACAAGAAAGAAAAGGTGCAAAAAATGTGCATTATTATATGTCAAACTGTGGTATTAGATTTACATAAATATATTGAATGAATTCCCAAACTGACAGTTTAGGTCACACAGCAAAGAAATCGGATAAATATCAGATTTATTTTCACATTAAAGTGGACCACATTGGAATTGACAATGTCAGAGTCGATGTGAAATCAGATTTGGGCCACTTTGAGATGTAGACTGAATGTCAGTTACTGAATTATAGTAGGGTAAATGTGACTCTCAGGAGTGTGTTTGTGTGGACTCACAGCTCGTATGCGTTTCAGGCACTTCTTTAACCACATGCGGATGGTTTGTTTGGCAACCTCCTCCTCTATGGTGTATTCAAGCTGCTCTCGCGCCAACAGCTCCTCCAGCTGAAGACTCTTCCGGATATCAACCGAGCGGTATGACAACATGCTGAAACACACGATTAACAATTTCATGTAGGCTACAGAACAAACTTAGGGAATAATATGAACAACATGATATCGATTGATTGACCCTTTTTAGGTTTTTTGTTCTTTATTGGCTGGGGAAGATTGGAGTTTTGATCTTTTTTTGAGATTGCCATTTTGATTTGTCATTATATGATCCCTTTGTGTTTTAGCTATAATAAGTACCACATTTCGTTCTAACCTCAGGACATCATGGAATGTGACATCTCCTCCATTGTGAAGACGCTCCATCTCATAACACATGTGTTTGAAGAGAAGCTTATCTTTGTCCAGGTCAACTTCCAGACGACCTCTCAGCAGACGGAGCAGAAACTTCACCCGAGAGGTTGGAATCACTCCCTGTATCAAAATCAATCAGATCTATTGCTGATGTTGGTTTAAGAAAACTTATCATAACAGTAAATACCTGCTCAAACAGGGACAAAAGCTAAGCACTGAAAGAAAATTCAAAGATCATCGCTTTGTTCCTAGTGGGCTGCCTATCTAGACAGCATTTTAAGGGATCAAAGGTGTTCCTTTTAATCAATTCAAAAAACGCACCATATATATACTTAGCAGAGCAGGCAATACCAGAATGCTTTGTGGTTAACTATGACATATTTATTATAAATATATAAATATTACCAACATAACTTAATCTAAATAAACAATATATTTTGTAAATGAATTGTATACACTGGACTTGTATGCATATTAGAGTATTGCGCAATTAGCTTACCATCATGCTAATGGCAAACTCTAGTGGACGGCATCGAAAATAGTCCAAAATAGATTTGGAGGACTAAAATCACTGACTGAAACAGTGACATTTAATTGGTACTTCTATGATGATGCAGTTTGACTTTGTCAGTGTGCTAACAGTTAAACATGTCAGACACCTGATCACGGCTAAAAAGGATGCAAGACTAGCAATAATGTAAAATCTGTTCGGCTGAAATATCAGGAGATAGGCGGTTTGTTTTCAAAGAACTTTACTATGACTATTTACTGGTATAAGAATATAAAGTTGAATTACACAGTTACCAAAGCTTAATTGCCAAACTCTAATTTTGATAAAATTAATTGCAGTGTATTGCTAGTAAAAACCTGTTGCTGCCTTTGCAGCGTTAGAAATCAGCTTTGTGAGGTTCCATCACATTCAGGATGATACTGAAGCAGATCACTGGATTTTGGACCAACACTCATGTCTTTAGTTATTGACCTAGTCCTTCCTGTGCTCAGCTGTTACAGTCTTCTGGTTTCAAGTGTTTTTGGCTGATCCCAGCAATGCTGGTTGACTCATTAAGGCCAGAAAATGACTGGTGTGCCTCATTTAACTCATATACATGAGCAGATATTACTAATCCTACGGGGGGAGGTCAAATCTGCACACACTTTCCTCTGCTGCTCTCAATAAGGCTGTTTCCACCTAATGAAGATGACAGCTCAACACCTCTCACTATCTGTGACAGGCAGTAATAACCTCCAATTACTCTGGAGGTGAGAATGTCGATGCGTGTGATTCATTCATTTGCAGCTTCAGAGTCATTGCGGAGAGCACACATGGGCATTAACTCAAAAATCATCCCCGCTGACAGTCACTGATCACAGGCACGTTCCCCCCTCCTCCTCCTCACCTCCCGCTTGTCATCCACCATGTTCCAAATGATCTGGAAGTGACGCAGGTCGTTGTAGCTTAGCAACTGGTCCTCCTCAGTAGAGTAGAACAAAGAGAAATTCTCCACAATGATAGCTGAGGGGGAGATAAAGTTATTAGGGTTGGGTTAGCTTTCAGCTAGACTCTCAGTGCTTGAGTATAAGGCTGAAAACACTCTAAAGAAGTGAGATGTATACTTGGTTGATGCATTGCAAGCACATGGTCTTGTTGTACACACTTTGTGTTCTTGCATTTTTTTGGTGGAAACAAACCTCAAGTTGGTAATGGAGTTACAGTACCTGTAAATGCCTGTACTAAATTAATGCCCACTATAGCAACCCTTGTGGCAGTGCTGGGAATGCAACACACTAACGCACTGTGACACATTTCACACACACATTCAGCATAAATTTGAGTCATACAATCACTGTGCAGGGCTCACCCTACAGAGAAGAGCTGAGAATATTTTGCTGGTTTGAGCTAGTTACTGCAGGTTTGGCGTCAGTCTAGCTAGTGGATCATAATAGCATGCTAGCAGGATTGGGCAAAATTACATTTTAATTACACTACTATTCAAAGGGTTGGGGCCTGGTAAGATTTTTAATATTTTCTTTATTTGATCAAATACAGTAAACATAGTAATATTGTTACATATTAACATAAAATAAATGTTCTATTATTTTAAAATGTAATTTATTCCTATGTTAAAGAAACATTTATTAGTATTATCACAATGGTTGTGCTGCTTAATAAAAACTGTGATACATTTTTTCAGGATTCATTGATGAACAGACATATAAAGCTTTGCAACATCTTTTTTATTTTATTTAATCAAACCTTGCTAAATAAAAGTATTAATATCTTCTAAAAAAAATCATACTGACCCCAAACCTAAATAGTAGTGTAACTTGACCAGACTAAAAAATAAAAATAATGGAATGACAGAAAGAGAATTTACTAAATTTACACACATTAATTTTCCTTACATTCAAACTGTTTTCTGTATCCTGTTTGCTAAATCATTTTGAAACTGGAATAAGGCAATTTCAAATAAATTTTGATTGCTGCAAAAGTCAGCTTGCTATTTAGGCAGTCCACAACCTATGCTGGTGACCAGGAAGTGTGCACATCTGTACAGTCCAAAAACCAAGTGCAATAGAGACTGAATAAACTGGCTTTGACCCAAAGGGATTCAAAGCCTCTTTCATATTCAGTAGTGACCAGTGCTGAGCTATGAGAGAAAGTCCTTCAGAGGGAGGAATCTCTCTGTTCTGAGAAAAAAAAGAGATAATAAACATAGAAGGACATCAGGAAGAATATTAAGCAATGATATTGTATGTTATGAGCTTTAGCTAGCGTCTGAAGCGGGAGGAAATTAGATGGCACCCTGGGAGATGGAACAGGATATTGTGTTGGCGGTCAGGGGAAAGAGGTGCTTACCTACGAGCAGGTTGAGCATGATGTAAGCAATGATGACATAGAAGGAGCAAAAGTAAATGAGGGCGCCGGCATAGTTTCCACAGTCTGTCTCCCAGTAGCGATGTTTGTCCGGGGTGCAGAACGGCGCCTGAACCTGGGTAACAAGGCAGACAAACAAACATAATCAACACATGGGGCTCGCAGCTGATGTGTTTTGATTTCAATAAATCATTCAGAAGTGTGTCGAATCTCAAATGAAACCAGATGCTGTAGTTATAATTGCATTTCTATTTTATACATTTAACTGATTTGTTTACTGCTTTTTAATCATTTGCACAGCTTGCTTGCGGGCAAAACGGGGCTGCCATCCAATCTCTTACCATGCAGTCATGCATGATCTTATTCCAGTCTTCACCTGTGACTATTCGGAACAGTACAGTGATGGCTTTCCCCGCGGTGGAGAAGTTTGCGTGCCTGTTGGCGAGAGAGGAAAAGGTATAGCTCACGCAGAGTCACTTCCTTTCATGCTGTCAGCTTCACCTGAAAATTGATTTTTCCAAATGCAAGTAGGGCATTCAAGCAAAACGTTTAGACAACACCAATTATATCAGCGCTGCAGGTAGTAGAACGCGTGTTACAAATCTCGCCTCTGGTATGCTGACACAGTCAAATCATTGCTTCCGTGTGTCATAAGACGGCTCACCTGTTGATGTTCTCGCCATATTTGACAGTGCCGAAAAGGACGACGCCAGCGAAAGCGTAGCACAGCAACAGCAAGAACATGCCCACGATAATAAAGAAACTCTTGTACATGCTGACGACCACAGTTAGCAAAAGCATCTTTAATGTCACCTGTAAATACAAGACAGCTCGGTGGTGGAGGAAATGCAGTGTAGTGGACAAGGACAATTATTTTCATGTTATGTTGCATATTTTTACAAGCATAATCATTTATGCATACTCACATGCTTCCCACATATAGTGAAAAACCTGAACACTATCACACATGTGCCCATCATGTATGTGTAAGCATTCTAAAGAAAGAGAAATTCAAGTCATTTATTTGTAATATAACGCACATTTTAAGTCACAGGTTCAGTTAAAGTGCTTTACTGTACATCACAAAACAAAAAGCATGAATATTACATTTAAATAAGAATATTTGTATATTTTGTGAATCTGAAATTGAAACAACAGATCATTGGTTTTCTACTGTTTAAACAGCAGTGCCTTTTTGGTCTGACATTAAAATTTCAATTCATTTGGTATCGGAGTAATTATTACTGGAAATTATTTGATCTTTTGTATTACAATTGAAGATGTGCACACAATTAGTTTTTATTTTAGCACATTTATATATGAACAAATACAAGTGCCTTAAAACAAAGCAAGTGTTTTCTTTTTTTTCGTTACAATTTAGTTTTAATATGAGTTTTATAAAAATGAAAATTAGAGACTGGTTCCTTTTAAGGAACACGCAGAATTTTTTGGACTTTGAATGCGGCGTTTTTAGTTGAGGGTGCCCTCTGGACTCCAGCATGAATGAAAAAAATACTTTTCTCTAAATAAATGTATGACAATCCATGTTTTTCTTTAATGTACACAAAAATAAAATTCCCCCATAGTGGATGCATAAGAGGCTCATATTTCATATTAAAGACATAGCCTTTTAGAAATTGATATCGAAGATTTTTATAATAATAATTTTTAGACCTTTCTAATGATTTTTTTTTGTCATAGACTGTCTGCATATTAACAGGTAACCCAGCAGTTTTGTTTTTTGTAAAATAGATTTTCTATTATTATTATTATTATTATTATTTTTATTATTATTATTATTATTATTATTATTATTACTATTATTATTCTTATATTTATTCTTATATACTCTATTTTAAATGTAATAATAAAATGTTATTGTAATTGTAATATTTCTTATTTTGTTAAATATTCTTATTAAGCAATAATAATCATAATTATTATTATTAGTCATATTAATATATAAACACAAAATGTAATACGCAGTGCCTGAAACTAAGCGAACTTCCGTCAACAGCAACGTAAAACAAACTGCTTGCACAGAGAGCATGCTGGGGACTATTTCCAGGTGCTGTGCAATATCATTCTGATTTTTAATAACATTTTGAGTAGTGCTCTCTCTGTTTGTTTTTGTATTGCTTAATTGTGCAAGACATTTAAAAAAAAAAATATATATATATATATAATTTTCTGAAAATGCATGCTATTTTAGTGTGTACCAGTAAAGCAAAGTGCAAAATGATCCATATGACTCCCAAGGATGTGACCAGTAGGTCATATCTGTTTCTCCTGCTCTGCCAGTATCCAGCTGGTGACATAGCGATCAGCTTCATAGTCACCTGCAGCAGAGGAAATGTAATTATGTCATGACCGTACAATACTCCCAAAAGACCTCATGAACTGCAAAGCCTCTGGTGAATTTTAAAACTTTTTTTTAGTGGCTGACAAAAAATCTTTTTCGGGCTGTAACATCTTTACCTCCAGAACGAAAATGAAAGTGAAAACCACAGACATTGTGGCCAAGGGAAAAGTAACCGGGTCAAGTTCATCCCACTGTAACACATACACAAAAATTGATTTATGTTGGTGCTAAGATACAACAAAAATTTGTTTGCTCTTGTAACCCTCCTCACCTTAACAGACAGAAGGACTGACTGTGCTAACACCAGCACTGCGATGCCTCGCTTGAAAAAAGGATGCTGGGTGATGTCGTACATTTTTGCACGGAATCCACCGTTTTCTGCAAATGCAAAAGAAGACATTTTTGAGAGAAAAAGAAAGTTTTGAAAGAACAGAAAATGAGGGCTTTCAGAATGATTCGGTACTGTGGTTATAACAAAGACAGAATAATTTCTATGCTCTCTTTTATCATCAGTTAAAGGACTCACTGAGAGAACATCGTCTCAAATGTTCATTCAATGGACTCTGTAAGAATTTACCCTTGACTTTGCTTTTACAGATCCGCCACATCATGGTTTTGCTGTCTTTTAGCTAAAGGTCACAAGGTCTGACTGTCATTCATCATGCACTGTAATCATAAGTTCATTTCAACAGCCACAGAACGCAGACAGATTATTTGAAGCTGGTTTCAATAGAGTTGGAATGGATGTGGTTACTCTGCCGAGTGCTGACTAAGATATTGATTTTTCTGTTATTACAGTGTGCAGACTACCGGGCAGGAAGCACAAAAGAAACTCCGGCTACTGCCATCCACAGCTATAGCTATCCCTCATTTTAGTTATATTATGGCATGCACTGAACATTATTGCAACAGTATTATTTTACTATTATTTATATACTATTATAGCTTTTATCACGATTTACGGTCTCTGATGCCCATACACTTTTAGGGCAGAAAAAAAAAAGAAGAACCTTTGATGCTTGGACCCCTCAGTATTATTATTAGTAGTATTAGTAGCAAGAATGTTTGCTTCTTGAGACTGCTAAAGACTAGCCTAGAAATCTAGACGCAACCTAGCGGCAGCAAATGTAATCTGCCCGCAAGTGTCGTCTTGGAACTCTCAATACCCTTCTGAGCTGTATTCCCCTCACTATGGACGGGTCAATCACATCGTGTATAGAGTCGGCGGGGGGGGCCATAACGGCCGAGTTGCGTTTGCGTGCTTCTAGTAAACACAGAAACTGGCGAACGGCGGCGGTCTTTCGAATCAGCTTTGACTGCAACTCTAGAGACTTGGAGTTAAGCTTTTCTCTGAGAAAATAACAAAGAACGGCACTGAAGTCATTCTTAAGAAGGGAAGATGTGTTCGGAGGTTAGCCGACCGGATACGGTAAATGTTTAATCTATCAACAAGCTCTGTTTCACCTTCGTTGCTCTGGTTGGTGGTAGTGCTATCCTATTGCGTGCAGAGGGAGTTTGAAAGACAACCGTTTATCCCGTCCCTCGGATTGAGCCCTGTCTTGGAGTTTCCAGACCAAACATCTTGATGTGGGTCTGGCTTGTCAGGCTAGCTAAAGACTGCCTGAATATGTGGATGTTAATTATGCTTAAAGTGGTAGAACAAGAAAAATGAAAGAAAGTAAACCATTATTCACATTTGATCACAGTTTAAGGAAAATTTAATTGAAGTAGGAAGGTTGTGTAACTTGCAGTGTGCCTTACAAAATGCATTTTGTTTGAACAAAATTAGATTTCAGTTATCAGTATTGAGGAAGCGCACGCTGCCTCCATGCTGATAGTGAAAAGCCATTGGTTCAGCCCATTGTTTACAAAGGCGACATAGATGAACAATTCTATTGTAATTTACAAAGAACCACCACATCTTTTTCCATCGGTTAAAATTATAATTGAACAAGTCAGACGTACTTAATGACTATAAAAGAAAAGTACTGAAAATCTGTCCATTGCAGCATTTGGAGTTTGGTTCAAAACATATCAATCAAATATGTCAGTAGATAGGAGCATTTTTGTGTCTAATTGCCACATAAAATATGCCTGGATAATTGCCTACTATGATAATTGTGTTTATTCTTTCATGCTGCTATGAAACATGTCTTTGAAGTGTCTGTTTCCAGGCGAGCCAACGGCAGTCAAACATAAAAACATAACGAGCTACCGCTGTCACCGCAGAGCCTACGACTGCCAAATCAATCAGTCAGTCAATCTACGGGAGACAGAGAGAATCGCTCTTCTTTCTTTGGCTCTAAGGTGCCCACAGAGCCCAAAGTCATTCATGCCACAGGCAGCTATAACTTCTGACTCAGAAGTGAAGTGGTTATCATCAAGTGTGTGATTGCCTTGGGGGTGTACCTACCACTGAAAGCTTAAATTTAGTTTGTTCTCTACCACGACAGAAGAGAGCTGATTAAATGCTTCATGAAACACATGCAAAGCAGGGATGGCTCATTAGCCAGGAGAGGAAGAAGGGAAGATGGAGGGAGGGAAAAAAGAGAAAGAAAGAGATGAGAGACGGAGAGGCTGCTGCTGAATAATACACTCACTACTCTGGTGACACATCAGTATTATCTGCGCACCACTGAAATGACGCTTTGTGGCTTTCTGACCATTTTGGAGGATTCCACGATATACCTCAGTTACCTGCAGAACACTCTTTGAAAGACTCTTTAGTTATCTTCAGATGTTTTTGATGGACAAAATATCAAACGGTCTGATGTAGTTTATACTTTATTAAAATGTGAGATTTGAATGGGATAATTTCGAGATTAAAATTTTGGTCGATTTTGAGGTTTTCACAAAAATTAGTTCATTCAGCCCTCATCTAATGATCCCAATGTCCAAAGAGCAATAAAACATCTAAAAGTATCTTTATTTGTATGCGTACCTTTCCTTTTGTAAATGACAATGGTCTTACTCGCACTGAGACGGCGCGAGTAAGACATTAAGGCAAAAGCGAGACCCAAATTTGCCCAAAGACGGCATAGCACCAAAATTTGGGCCCTAGGTACAAACCATCTTGTTTGGCCCCCGTACCAAATACCATAGTGATACCAATGGGTGGGGTATTGCATTTTGATCATAAAAACACTTAAAATGTAAATAAAATAAGCTCTTTGTAAATAAATTCTATACAAATGTTAGTACATGTATATGTATGTATAGAAAACTGACTTCTAAGGGCCCCCCCTCCCTCGCCCCCACGCTTTATGGTGGTAACCAAATATACATTTTAATCATGGAGACCTCCAGTGAGCACAAACCTGGACGTGGGGGGAGGTGGAGGGGCTGAGCAATCTTCAGACGACTTTTCAAATCTTCCCATCTCCTCTGATCCACAGTCAAAAGAGCAGTGCCCTAATCAAACATATTCGGCACATCTGATCAGAGATCAGCCAACAACCATAGCTACTAATAAGCTAAGAGTAAGAAAACTGTCCTACCTTATTTTCATTAAAGTTGGCTATGACAACACCAACAAAAAGGGTGAGTCCAATCATACAGCCCAGGAACACAAAGACGTGGATGTAGATGCCATGAATCTGAGACATTCGAAGGTCCTGATCAGTACAGTCCAGATCAATTCGTTTAGTAGAATAGAAGTCACTGTTAAAAAAGAAACGTACCGGTCCCACTCTGTGTATGATGACGTCTCTCACCTCCACCCAACCCTTCAGTGATAGCACCTCAAACAGAGCCAGCATGGCATTGCCCACATTATCGAAATTGAAGTTTCGAGGATTTGCCCTAAAACAGCAGCACAAAAATGTATTGGGGTGAAAGATGAAACAGACATTTATTTGTTATATCCCCCCTAAAGCAATAACATAAAACTAAGCAATGCATTTAAAGTGAATTTTTGAAATGTGACTCTTACAAATATATTTTGTCAACTTTTCTTCCAAGTTGGTTAAGGTCAAGAAACACAGATCAACACATTACAAAACAACAATTTCAGTCCCTTCTTGTAATCTTAGGTATTAAATTTAGCAAAATGTGATGGTGTCTTTCTGTCTGTCTGCCTGTGTGTTTAAAGGGTTAGTTCACCCAAAAATGAAAATGATTTACTCACCCTCATGTCACATTGGACACCCGCAAGACCTTCGTTCATCTTCGGAACACAAATGAAGATATTTTTGTTAACTATTCTTGTCAAAAACTATTCTTGTCGCTTCGTAAAATTATTGTACAGCCACTGTAGTGAGATGGACTTTGTATCAATGTTTTTAGTGCTGGTTATGGGTCTTGTGACTAGGAATGTACTGAATGCCAATGAAGGCCTGTTTAAAGCCTTTCTCAGCCATCAGTTTTCAACAAAAAGATCTTAATTTGTGTTCCGAAGATGAACGAAGGTATTACGGGTGCCCAACGAAGAGAGTGAGTAATTAATGAAATCATTTTCATTTTTGGGTGAACTAACCCTTTAATATAATGTAATACAAACCTGAGTCCCCACAATGTAAATGGATTCATAAACATACTAAATTATCTTTTTTTTTTTAAATATGCTAAAAATGCTAAATGTTTCCTGTGGATAGGTTTAGGAGCAGGGGCAGTGTAGGGGGATAGAATATACCGTTTGCACAGTGTAAAATCCATCGCACCTATGGAAATTCCCCACAATTCACAAAAACACAATGTGTGTGTGTTTGTGTGTGTGGGCGTGTGGGTGTGTAATCCCTACGTTATGGGGACAAAATGTCCCAACAAAGATGACAATATCTGAAATCCTTGTTCTTGTGGGGACATTTTTTGGTCCCCATGAGGAAAACATCTTATAAATCACACAGAAGGAGTTTTTTTGAGAATGCAGAATGTTTCCTGTGATGGGTAGGTTTATGGACAGGGGCAGAGTAGGGGGATAGAAAATACGGTTTGTACAGTATGAACTCCATTACGCCTATGAAAAGTCCCCATAAAACATGGAAACACTATGTGTGTGTGTGTGTGTGTGTGTGTGTGTGTGTGTGTGTGTGTGTGTGTGTGTGTGTGTAGGTGGGAGAGAGAGAGAGGACTGGATACATGCTGCTGCTGTATGGGCTGAACACAAACACAATACCACAAAATACTTAGAGGATCAAATGCCGTGTTCTTTTCCTGTTACCACGCAAAACGCTCAAAGATACAAGAGTCTCTCTCTCTCTCTTTCTCTCTCTCTCTCTCTCTCTCTCTCTCTCTCTCTCTCTCTCATTCAGCCTTAGCAGAAACCTTGACCATTCTAGGAGTGCTATGGACCCATGTGTGTCTTGGTGTGCTTCATTATTTAATATCTTACCAATAATTTGCCGTTGTGCTGCCAAGAATCTCTAGAGCAATAACAGCTCATTGGTGTGTGGGTGTATGATTGTGTGATTGTGTCTTGTTTGTATTTATGCCTGAGGGAAAGATATATCAGCCCCCTGCTCTGTGCCCACGAAAAACCATACAACTGTACTGCAACACTGGCTATTGCTTATGGGGAAAATACAAATGAAAGATGTAATGATGAAAATGTGGCACTGTTTATGAGACGAGAGCATTCATCATTTTTTAAAAAGGCCTCAACACTGAAGGTCTGACAGCAGGTTTGTTTTTTGTTGAAGTATTCAGTGCTTTTAAAAGAAAATTAATTGAGTTTTTCTGTGAAAAGCAAAATATAAATATCTAAACGATTTTACTTTCAAATGTTCTTACTTGACTAGTCAACTATTTTATTTTGTGTTAATTTGATGCTAAATTTGTACATTTCTAAAGAAAATCTGAATGGGCCCCTGCAGAAGTCACATGGCTGCCAGGGTTGCCATGCATTTGCTTTAGTGTATTAAGTTGTTAAAAATCAAAAAATGAACATTCTTGTTCCGTTTCATACCAGACTCTAGGCACCCAGAATCCTGGTTTCTTCTCCCCTGGCCTGAGCTTTAAATTCAGGTTTTTTGAAATGCTAACATTGATTCTAAAGATGCCGTGGCAGTCTTCCTGAAAAAGTCCACAAAGTACAACAATTTAATGAAGTACAGAAGAGCCTCCACTCTGAACACAGTTTAAAAAGTTGCCAGAATTACCGCTTACCTTTCTGGAGATATGGGGATCATTACATTTGGCAAGTTTTCCAGCGAAGAGTTGCACCCCAAAGGTTGCAAACACCAGCATTAGTGTCAGTAGAAGAATAGAGACCTGTTTGAGAAATCAATAATACAGTCTACAGCAAAATGGCTTTTCCACAAAATCTGGTCAGTGCATTACTCTCATATACAGTAACACTATAATAAGCTCTCAGAAAAGTACCCACAGGGAGAAAAGCTTTAATAAAGAAGGTCCATAAAGAAATCTCCAGGACAAATAATGCTGAGTTAATGCATTACATGCTACTACTTCAAGGAAGAGAGCTTCTTGCCTTGCAATTAAAGGGGACATACCATGACAAAATTAAAATAAAAGACTTTGATGTTCTATGTAAACATGCTCTATGCAAACAATGCCACAATTAAATACATGAAAAACTTGTAAAACTATAATGCTAAAACATAAATATTAAAAGAACATAGTATAACCATACTAAGCAAAAAATATATCACAACCAATACAGATCTTAGTAGAATAAACAATCATAACCAGTCATCTCTGCTCTATTTTACCTAGCGACTACGGGCAGGAAGTGGACCTGTTTGTTTACTCACCAGGAAGATCTCTTTGAAACCCTTGAGGACTTCTCGAACCACTTTCCTCATTTGTGGCACCAGCTTAAAGATGCGCAGTGGGCGTAGACAGCGTAGCATCATGAGGAGCTGGGCACCAGACTCAGGGGGCACATTGTTTGGTAGCCAGCATAAAAAAATCAGACTGACCTACAGAGGAAAGAAAGATCAGGGCACATCTCTTCACTGATTCCTTCATTCTGCAGATGATTTTGCTATGGCATATTTATAAATGCAATGGAATAGTCAGAGGTGTAGACTATTCTATTAAATGCAAACAATGTTTGTGTGAAACTGGCAGAATTCTTTTAAAATGAGTAAACAGGATGAAATTGATGTGACTGGGTCATTTAAATGAAGCACTGTTTAAGGTCATTAAAAAGCGATCTTCAGAGCCTCATTAGAGAAGTGAGTAATCCAATCAAAGGCTGCCATTTGCATGCATCAGAAAGTGTGTTTTTCACAGGAGAGCAGCTGAGAATGGAGTTTTACTAAGTAGATGAAGATGTCCATGACGCCACCGAAGTCTCGGATGACTGCAGTGGGAGTGAAGAACAGACCATCTGCCATGATCTTCAGGTTCAGCTCAATGCTCATGAAGATGACGAAGACATATTCTCCGATCTGCAGGGAAAGGTGTGGTTTAGTATACAATAGCATACAATGAAAATGAGTGGTGTTTCATGCGTTTCAGGGATTTTACCTCAGGTATATGTGGTGTTTTTAGGCACAACGCAAGGCGAAGTGCCTAAAGCCTGTGGTAAATTTCGGCAACATAGAGCTTTGAGTGTCTTGTTTCTTTTAATGAGTTACATTTTATTGGCAATTTAGAAATGTAGCAGCGTTAATAAAGAGCAAATGGTCACAGATGTGCGTTTTTCTGTATTTTATAGAAATTGTGTTAGCGGTCAAAAAAATTGTATCTGTATTTTACCAAGGCAATGAAAATAAATCATTTAATCAGACTTTCAGTTCTAAGCAATCCATTGTGTAATTAATTTTAACTGCAAAACAGTAACTATTAAAGTGAGATTGTAGCATACCCCTGTTGAAAAAACAACAACAACAGCATGCCTGGTTAGGTATGTCTTGAAGCACAGTTGTAGTTGTAGTCACTGTTGAAAAAAAACAGCATATGCTGGTTAGGTATGTTTTGAAGGATGGCAGCTGGCTTAAGCTGATCCTAAATTGGTTAAGAGCTGGTTTAAGCTGGTCCTGAGATGGCTATAAGCTGGTCCTGAGCTAGAGCTAGTTTCTTAGGACCAGCACTTGACCACCTTAAACCAGCTCATGACCAGCTTAGCTTAAACCAGGTGCCATGCTTCAAAACATACCTATATGTATATGCTGATTTTTCAACAGGGATTTTGGTTGATTTTGGGGAACATAAATAGACTCTACATTCAATTTGTAGTCAGCAGTCACTAATATTTCATCATAAAAGTGCTGTAACTATATGTCACAACATTTCCTTGTTTGTTGGCAGCTTAGAGCCGTTTTTAACAATGGGAGTGTTCGGGACACAGAACTGAGGCCAGGATACACATATTTTTCAATTAAATAAATATCTTTATCATGTAAAGATCAGGTCGTCCTAGATAGTCTAAAGTGGAATGTCAATCAGAGGTGTAGACAGAGAGCAGAAGACTTTTAAGAGAAGTAGGTCATTCAGTTAAATATTTGTGTCATAAATGACAGAACAAAATCTTTGAAACAGAGGCTCCATATAAACATTAACATTCAAAGTCGACATAATTGAATTCCAAAGTAGCCTAAATCCTGATCAAATGTGCTCAAAAGAGCAAAATTAGTTGGCGTGGCAATGGTGCTGGACTGCAACAAAACCGAGACATGATGACCAGCCTTCAGGAAAGATATGAGGAATATTTACAGGGTAAAAAAGTTAGTCTGATGTTTTGAGTGGGATAGAATGGTGACTGGTTGGGTTTAGAATACCTGCAGGGTAGGGACATGCATGACCCTAGTAAAAGGGGACTCAAACATCATGGAAATACAAGAGCAGATGGTGACCACGATCATCACCCAGTCCAGATAGGTTACCAAGCCCAGCAAATCACTGGATAACACACATAGACACACACACACATGCAAGGTTTAGTGCAGGTTGAATGTGCCAAAACTGCATTTTTCCTACTCTTTTCCTACATTCTGATCTCATGTAACTGTATTAATTCTGCAGATCTTTGGAACTGGTGAAATTCTTCTAGGAAAATGCAGCCGAAAAGTTTTAATCTAAATCCCACATTAACTCACCCTGGCATGACTTAGAGATCAAAACTTTACAAAGCCCCTTCTCATATTGTATTTCTGGAATCAGAACAGACATATACATAAAGGAATCTCAAGGAAACCCCAAAAATGTAAGCGGAAAAATTAAGAAATATAATCATTATTTTACTGACAATTAAGACATACCGGTATATAACTTTTCTACTATAATAAATTCTAAATAAATTCTACCAGAATGTATTCATATTTTACAATTTAAATAATGCATTATTTAATATTCATTAAATTTAAGTAATGCAAGTGTATGTAAGTGTAAATGTAAATGTATGCTGTTATCATTTTTATACTGAATTTCACTACCCTTTCCTGTAAATATGAAAAAAAACGGTGTACATTATCCTGCTATCATAGTGCAAAGGCCCTAAACATCTTTAGACTTACTATAATTGATGGTACTTTGTGCTGTTCACTGCCCCTGTATTGGGATCCGTTTTAGACCTATTCATAAAAAGCCCATTAACACAGTGTCAGCAAAGAAATGGAAAACATAAACACACAAAGACATGGCATTTTTTCCGTGATTATGGTACAAAGGGATTAGTCATCTCATTGATGTGTATGAAAATGCTACTGTAACTAATAATATAATGCAACGGATTTGTTTTAGCTTTGGTCTTACACATTGAAGCGGGCCCGCACAATCATTCGGCAAAAGTTTCTGAAGCGGTGCTCTCTTCCAACGATAAAGAGTGGCTTGTCAAAGTATGGGTGGTTTTCCCGAAGTTCTTCCTCTTGGACTTTTCTGTAAATTAACCCCAAAAAACAAGGCATCAGAGACATAAATCCGTTTATTTTTCCTTTTATCGTTTTTTATTTTTAAATGTTATCTGCTGCAAACACTGTTTAGTAACTTAGAAAGATTTTGTGTGCACAGAAGGGACCTTATTAGTTCTTAAAACATACTGTATCTGTAAATCAGCTAAAATTATTTCAATTTTATAGTCCCTCTGTTCATGGCAAATATACAGCCAACCAGAAACAAAATCTTTGCTTCTGTGCAATACGTCTTCTTGTCATATACAGATTGCACTAAGCCACTATCCGCATACAGTACAAGAGAAAGATAGGTGTAATAACTCCCACATGGTATGTTTTGTTTGGGGAGACGGGTTGGGGGAGGGGGTATCTGTTCAACTGACCACATGCCAGTGCAAGTGAATGGAGTGGCAGAAATACCGTTTCATTTCAGCTTGCTCCTTTTTCTCTTGTATCATCTTGATTTCACTGTCCTCACGCTGAGCATTACGGTAACGGACCGTGCTGGAGTGCTGAAGAGTTAACACACATGTCAGAGATCACAGATAGCACTGTCAGCTATTACTCAGCGATATCCGAGAGTGGGTGTGTGCGTGTATACTCACGTCCTGAGTGAGTGTTTCCAGGGATTTCCCTCTGCTGATTCTCTGGCTGGTAGAGCCATGTCTGAGGGACCTGTGCCAAAAATAGCGGGTTAATGCAGTGCACATTAGCATATTGTAGTGCACTTTATTAATATGCATCCATCCAGTACTCCTTTAATAAATTAAATAGACGAGTATGTGAAAGAATGTTAATGTGCTTTCCTAACCGGCGTTCTTGGCGGATGTGATGCTGGACACTGAGTATGGATCTCTCTTTAGTTGGCTGACCCTCAAAGGAACCACTCAGCATACGTTGTCTGGTGCAGGCTCTGAAAAAAATACAAACAGACCAATCATTACTTGGTCAAGAGCAAATTAATAAATTATGAATAAAAAAATGCAACCATAAGACTTGTTTTGCTGTCCATCCAATATTAAAATTTTAAGAGCTTTCTCTGATACCTTTCATGACCTGGCTTTAAAAAAAAAAAAATGTATACTGTTGTCTGAAGTCAACTAATGACGTTTGTGTGGTTTTTTCATTCAAAAACATCATAACTATTAATTAATAGGCTATTTTCTACACTGGTTTTAAAGGCTTTCTCCTAAACGCTGGGTTTTGATGGGCGTGCCGCACTGGAGACTTAGAAGTAAACGACAACGGATAGGATTGGAAAAGATTTGCATATTTAATGAGTTTCAGGTCCCCTGTCAGTTCAGTTCACATGAGGGAGGGATTGTTTTGAAAGTGGCAACTGGAATGATTCTCTCGATCGCAGGGCTCATAAACGTCTTTGTCAAACAAACACAAGTATTTATTTCTCATCAATCCGCGATTGATTGGAATATTATATCTGTATTACTTGGCCCGCAAGATCAGTGGATATAAGCGTGAACCGTGCGCGCACACCCACACGCACACACACACGTGTGTGTGCATCCAGATCAAGAAAGGACTATTATTTCACTATTTTAGATTCATCGGCCTGTCGACAGCTTACGTTTTAGTAGCCGTCTGGAAAACACATAGCCCCGTGACTACTATTACATATAAAAAAAAAACATTTTACTCACATAAGTGTATTGAACCATTCTTGTCGGATCCAATATACAAGGCACACCACTGTGTCCGCAAATCCAGCACCTGAGACGAACACGCGTACATTTCTTTCCCACATGAGCTAGAATGTCATTAAAAATAAGTAAAAGTATCGCACATTCCTAATATTATGATCCAAAGGAAGCTTATGCAGCGACTGTGTTCTTCCACATTATCATGCTATCTTCTTCGGCATATTTATTGCTGCTGGCTAGCGATCCAAACAGCTCCATGAGTAGGTGGGCGGGGCTACTGAAACACACGTGCTTATTATTCTGTAGAGGCGTGTTTCGTCGCGCGATGACGTATAGATGAGCACACGATCGTTTTCTGGGCCTGGTGTCTATAAAAGCTTTTCGTTGACTTGAGAAATCAACTTTTCCTTGAGCTTTTGATATATAAATTCATCACCCCTTTAAATAAGGACTGACTTCCAATTTAAAACTTTAGTCTTACTGCATATGATTCAAACTGCAAAAGGGGTTTACGATGATTAGAGCAGGAATTGTCTAGGTGTTGGACCAGTATAGTCTGGCTGTTCCCAAGTAAAACTGAGATGGGGTAACTCAGGCACCAGCACTCCAGCTTCCCATGTTGAGACCATAGACTAGGGCAGTGGTTCTCAAACCTGTCCTGGGGACCCCCAACCAGTACACATTTTGAATGTCTCCCTCATTAAACACACCTGATTCAAATCATCAGCTCATTAGTAGAGAGTCT
The DNA here is from genome assembly GCF_024679245.1 of Pseudorasbora parva. Lineage (NCBI taxonomy): Eukaryota > Metazoa > Chordata > Actinopteri > Cypriniformes > Gobionidae > Pseudorasbora > Pseudorasbora parva. The sequence continues at coordinate 34,937,523 of NC_090176.1, forward strand.
AAGATTTGAATTGGGTGTGTCTGATGAGGGAGACATGCAAAATGTGCAGTGGTGAGGGGTCCCCAGGACAGGTTTGAGAACCACTGGACTAGGGGTCCCCAGACTCAGTCCTGGAGGGCCGCTGCCCTGCAGAGTTTAGCTCCAACCCCAATCAAACACACACGAACGAGCTAATCAATGTCTTACTAGGCCCTATTAAAGCATTGATTAGCTGTTTCAGGTTTGTTTTATTCAGGTTGGAGCTAAACTCTGCAGGACAGTGGCCCTCCAGGGCCGAGCTGCTGTTGCCATCTTGGCAACGTGTCTTCGCACGTCATTCCTGGATAACAGAAAATAGGCAAAGAGGCGGGACGTGGGCGGAGCTGAGGTGACGCAATGACTAACAGACAGTGGATAAATAGCTATCCACCTGTCAATCAAAGTGGCCATGCCCTTAATTATGCAGAACTTTAAGGCTTTATATAATGAGTTATGAAAAAAAATCACCCCCTCACAGTTGTCATGAAGGGCAAAATTTGCCATGTAGACCAAAACCACAATTTGTACCAGGCTGTGTAAACATGTTTTTTTTCTGCTGTAAAGTTGGGCATTTTAACATGGGGCTCAATGAGATTCTGCTCCTTTCTTGAGCCTGTCCCTAGTGTCCAGTCAAGGAATTGAAATTTAAGTTACTTCCGTATTGGCTTTAAGAGAAAGCCAGCAAATCAGCAATACCTGATGACCAGCAATGCTGGATTGTTCAGTAGAGAAATGCATTACTCAAAAGAGTTTTACATACTGTAACTGTATAAGTGATCATCAGTGAACACCCTGTAAGCTATGCCATTATTGTCATGCACTCTTTGTATGTCCAACACAGCAGATGGCTCTTATTAGCATACACTGTGTTGTGCAGGTGGAAACAGTTCTAAGGAATGCGATGCCCATGGAGAGGAAACTAATTAATCCTTTTTTCAGAGTGGTAAAATGTGACCTGTTGTGCACTAACAATTCAGGCTAATAGTGAAGTGAAGATGAAGCAGTAGGAGGGAATTAATCTCCAAGGAAAAATCTGGCACACTTCATATAGGTGTACAAGGTTCACTACCAGTCATGTTTGATGTGACGGGGTATCACTTGGGTATCACCTTCGAGTGTCAAGAAAAAGGGTCAATGGACAGTGGCGAGATAGATTTGCATGGGAAGCCACTCCCACAGACATACAGGTATATAAGCTTGCCGGCAACTCACTCATTCATCTTTTTGCTTCGGAGCCGAGCAGTTGTGTTCACAGCACTGGGAGTGTTCTTTGTTGAATACACAAAGCATTCAACAGTGAGCAAAACTTGCACAGATAAGTGCAGTGATGGCACCCCTGGGCACTTCAACAGGTAAAAGAGCATTTTCGCTAAAATAGAAAGCACAGGTAACATTGCATCTTTTTAAAGATGCCCTTCCACCGGTGCATTTCTGAAGCCACAGGACGGATGTTGATAGCTGCATCGGAGGGCGGCCTTAAGTCCTTTGGGGATTAAGATTCAGCAGGGCCTTCTGTGAGAGTGGCCATGCTTTCACGGGCCACCTGCACATGGGCTTCACTGGAACCCTTCACTTTGCCCCAAACACTCGCAGATGGACGATTGGTTTCTCAGAGCAGGGCGTGCAGCACAGCATCGGCCTGCCCCAGTTTAGAAGGCACATTTTATTGCCCCAAGCTGCTTTGCTCTTCCTCGCTCTCACTATCCTCTATGATGGGGCAGCCAAGGGTTACAAAGAGATTCCTCAGGTGGAGCGTACCTCCCCTCAAAGGCCTACAAGTTGGGCAGGCTGCCTCCGGCTTGCATATTACGGCCCTCCTGCAAGACCATCAGGCCAAAGCACTAAAAGAGCTGCCCAAGGGTAGTTGTGAGCCAGGGTTGATGCAGGAACTGCTTATGGTGACTGACCTCGCCAACAGCCAACATTCAGGGCGCAACATTGAGCTACTCTCAAGAAGAAGACACAGCTCGTCTCAGCCACCACCAAACCCTCTAAGCGGTCAGCAAAGCAACACCCCTAAGATGGGTGACTGGAGAAAGAGCAAGCTGCTCTTATCTAGGAGACGGTGAATGCACCACTCCTTCCCCCGGAGAAGAATGAATTTTTTTTTTAGAGTTTATGTAGTTTATGTACTTCTCTCCTACTCTCTGTTCTCACAAACTATATTTAAATACAGACAAATTCTAGGGCTGTCCTCGACTAAGGATTTAGACATTCGAATCAGAATTGCCGAATCTCTCTATGGTCAACCGATTGTCGAATCCTCTATGTGTGTGTGAATGGGTTGGGAGGGACACGACACTTGTCAGCAGAAGGGTAAAACTATTTTTATTTTCCTTTACACACAGCACACAGCAACAACTTTTAATAAAGCGACAAAAACTGCCTGCCAACTGACAGACGAACTGACAATGGCTTTCTTATTTAGGTTTAAATAGCCTAAAAGGTAATGTGGTGGATAAACATTCATAAACCGTTTTCTCATAATATGTTAAAGCCGCGATCGAAATACAGAACATCACACAAATATATAAAAGAACATTTTGATAAATAAACCTAAGAAAATTACCTGCCTAGAGAGGAAAAGAACACTTTGAGTGCGTTTACATGCACGTTCTTAAGCCGATTGTGAAGGACGCGAAGCTCAGCCCCGCGCCTCAGGATCTCACACCGCCACCTGACGCGCACATTATATACACGCAAGCTCAATTTTTAATTGACTGACAGAAGAGCTGCATGATGAGTGTATCTTGTAGCACAGGGTTAAATCAGCATGTACATTGACGATTTGAGGGAAATATAATATAAATTTAATATAAAACCTTGAAAAAGAGCTCTGTGGTGCGGCAGGATTTTAAACAACTTCCTGAGTGGCCGCGGACAGGCGCTGAATGCTGCCGCCGGTGTGTGTACACTCATTGAACGTGTTCTAATTTTAAAGGCGCGGTGCGAAGCTCAGCGCCCTTAAAGGGGTCGCAAACCGGATGCTCAGCTCAGCGTCGCGACATGTCTTTGAAATATTGAGCACTGAGCACCCCCATATTGCCAAAATGGTATGATCCTCGTTTCATAACACCCACGAAGATTCGACCGTGAGATCGGTGGTCGAATCAGGATCCGATGCATCGAATCTTCGACTATTTGGGGTCACCCCTAACAAAATTCCAAATAAATCAGTTTGTTATATATATATTTTCATGTTTCTGTTGTAAGGCAACAGGAATATGTTGTATACATATAAATAAGATAAAAGATAATGGCTGTGCTGTAATTTCGGCTATGCTCAGGTTAGAAGCAACAGAATATCTATTTTATCTAACTGAATGAGCTGCTCCTCTCAGATTCAGCCACTCACTGAACAGAGTAGACGCAGACAGAGGTGTGTGTGCAGGACTGACTAGTCCTGGAAATTAGATAAGGTTTGTCCAAGATGTCGTTAGATTTGTTGCTAGGTACTTTTGTGGGAAAAAAGTGTTAAAGGGGTCTGAAGCCACTAAATCAACTCGATACATTTGGTTTCATTGAATAATAATAAACCTAACCTAAATTGAGCTTTTATTTAAATTAAAATACTACACTTTTACTATGTAGTTAACAATTTTTTTAGTTTAAAAAAAATATTTATGCATTTTCTGAAAAAATATATATATATTTTTTTAAAACACTGTTTTTGCACAAGAATACTAACAATAAATAATGTGGTCTGATACTTTGTGATGTGGTACATTTAAATATATATTTTAAGTTTAACCTTTGGATTTTTTCTGTAAAATTATGATTTCTGGAAAGTAAAAATAGTCATTTTCTCCCACAGACTGAACCTTTTTAAAAGATTTTTGTTGTTGTTGAAAAAATAGGTAACAAGACATAAAGAATAAGTCTTTGAATTAAAAAAAACAACAACCCTGCAGTACCTCGTGGTGTGTCCTGATGGTTTATTAAAAGAAAATCTTTCAAAGCTATGTCGAGATAAAATGCAACTGGTGAGGCTATTGCTATAATTGGTATTGGGAGATTGTTCTACTGCTGAGATCCCATTGGCAGTTTATGCTCTGAATCAGTGCTGATCTATGTATGCTTTGAAAAGCCTGCTGCTCACCACCGCCTCTCTATTGTCCATTAATTGCAGAGTCATGTACCAGAACACAGCTAATGACAATTTCAGCTTCAAGAGAACATGTCGCCCTTATTTATGGCCACTCAGAGTGATGAGTGCCTGGCTGATGAAGAGTGTGTGTGTGTGCATGTGTGTATGCAGATAGACCGAATGCCCCAGACGGCACAGACGACGTGGGATGGCTACTGATGTGCCGTCTGTCTGCTTAGCAGGAGGAGGAGGGGTGGATAAGGTGAGGTGTATGAGTGTGTGTGTAACACAAGGGAGGTGGGGGACGGCATCGACGTGACCTGAAACTTAATGACAGAGATGAGAGCGGTTAAAGCGAAATGTGGGAATATCTGGCTGCATCGCTGCGAGATTTTGAAATATTAATTTGTACATTCACGCTCACAGGTGACCCACTAGCAACAGTCATATTGATAAGGAGACGCCATTATCAGCTCTGACTGCTGGGCTGGCTGAATGACAAACATGGAGGGTCATGAAAATGGAAGGTTGAAATGAAAACACATTTATCATGTATAGGAATTAACTGTTGTTGTCTATGGCAGCCAGAGGGAAAAAGCAAAGCTGTTAATTTCAAAACATAGAGAATTACATATTTATATGAATAAATATCTTAATCCAAATACATTTCAATATTTCTGATTGAAGGAAAAAACAGTGGGTCTCATTGACTAACTGTCTGTATGCATATATCAACATAAAAATGACAAAAGTCATTATTTATACTTTAAATACATTTGTCCTTATTACAGATTGATTAGTTTTGACTTCATTTTGTTGACTTACCAGGATAACGCTAAGCATAATATAGAAAGAGTAAAATAAAATATAAAACAAACCTGATAAACAACAAGTTGCTGAATATCCGAATACTCACCTCAGAATTTTATTGACAGTAGTTTCCTTTTCTATGAGGTTACGGGCTCGGATGCTAAATACTGACTTTCGGAGCTAGGAAGAAAAGATACATTATTGATTATAGACAAAATATGCATTATTGATCTATACATAGATCAATAATGCACAGTATAATTATGTAATGTATAATGACACAGTCTAATGACATACATTTACAAACTACTGAATTATTATGCAAGTAAAATTGAATTTGATGTCAGCAAACAAAAACATCCCAGTATAATCAACAAAATATTGTTATATAACTGCTGGTTATTTAGGTCTTGTTGCGTGGGAAATAGATCGGTTCCTTTCAGAACATTCATAAGCTTATTGTTTAGTCCCTGTGTGTATTGAAGGGGCAGACTGTGGGAGTGATGGAGTGTGGTACCTTCTGATCTATGTATTTATTATCCTCAATGGCAGACCTCTTGGAATGGTCGCAGGATGAGGACGACGCTGAGGGAAGGCGACGGAACAGACAGCTGGGGTCCTGCTGCTGTCGGTCGATGAACTGCTTCATGAAGCTCTCCCTGTGGCAGACGCCCACGGGCACACGCATAACAAAACAGTCACACGCAAACACACAAGGGACTTCATGTTTTCAGAGGATTCTCGAGGACGAAGTAGGAGGCATTCAGTTTAAAGGCATAAGTATCGTTGCCAGCATGCTTGTCGCTTTTAGGAGAATGAATCTTTCATGTGTTAGAATCAAATGTAAATCCGAATGTAAAGATTTTTAATTGTTTTGACAGAGATCTGATTGATGCTTCCCATGCAAAACTGGCTGCCACAATACATAGGTGTTGTGGGTGGTTGCCATGGTGCTGCTATGCTAATGTCAGATTTCAAATGAAAAAGTAAACAGTTTACAAGTTATGAGGTATCATTCAGTCCACACAGTACCTGATTCTGGGCACAGTGAAGTCTGAAGGCAGCTTGGAGATTTTCACCATCTGTGGTCGATTGGGGAACTTCTCAAAGATCCGTAATCGCAGAGGAAGTTTCTCTTTCGTATCAGCATTGGCTTCACTCTGTTTCAGCTGTGGAGAGACGCCAGGAGACACTTGAAACTAATGTCTCATTCTGTGACTCAGCCGAGAGACACTGATAGGGCCACATTGTGTTTTCCCACATAGCCCTCAAAACACTTGGTAGACAGTCCAAAAATGACATAAGTTATCTATCTCTACTTCTGATGGACCCTTTTGGAAACTCAGCTGGTCTTCAAGTAGAATGCAAAGACAGTGTATTTTAAATTCAGTTCCTCACTTCTGCTGGTGAGAGAGGAAAGGGTTAGCCTGTATGGTGCACTGCTCTGAATTAATGTGCCCCTCTGAGGCTTAACTGACTTTATGTGCCATAACCTTTTATCTTTCCCCATGTCTATCAAGCAACATAAAGGCCTCAGATGATTAGGCCGGAGCACGCTAGAGGATCACTTCTCATTCTCCTGTCAGAAGAGATGCATAAATTAAAATGAATAAGATAAAACTAAGATGGCAGATTGCTTCATATTTTCTAAACTTACCTATGTATGCACATTAAAAAAAATCTACTGACCGCACTACTGATTTAAAAAACAAACAAAAAACATGTAACTACAATAACTCTAATGCTAACAAAACCCTAACCATACCAATATTATTTAATTCATTTTTTTTTTTTTTTTTTAGAGAACAAGATGTTCGTTTGCCAGGATTTAAAAGCAAAACATTATGTTAATAGAGTGCTGTTCTGGTAGGCTGTCCAAAGATGGCAGCAGCGCACAGCCTCAACATAGTTATCCATCCATTACAACACTGGCTGTCAACTAATTTTGCTTCAGCACCCAGATATTAAGTGTAAAGCCAATACAACACCAACACTGTTCAACTTAATTTATTTTTATTTTTTTACAGCATATTGTGTAGTTGTGTATAGTATTGAGAATGCAACCTGTTTATGTCCGCATCGTTCTAATTTGTCAAGCTTTACCTCATAGTATAAATACATTTGTGTCAAAATTTATTAGATAATCCTGGATATATGGTTATTTTATTTTCTCACCAGGACCCTCAAAATAAACCCACAAACCATTTTTTGTTCACCATCTATCAACATAGTGCCTATTAGGGAAGCAAAACAAAACCAAAATGAGGACACATTCGCACAAGCAGAGTAAAACTGGTCAAACAAACGGATATGTCAAGAATAACAGAGAGCAATTAGTTTAATTTAATTAAATATGGAAGAAAACAACATATTGAAATTCTTTGGCTGGAAGCATTTGAGCGCCTGTAGATAAATATGATGCATTTCTGATTAGGAGTGAAAAACACCAAAATTAGGTTCTCTGATGACTGCTTATCTCTATAAATTAGCAGCTGACCTGGAGCCTTCAGAAAATGAAAAGCATTTGGCAAGAGTAGCCAAGAGGAACCAACGAAAAAAGAGAAATTCGAATGTCTGTGCTGCAATATATATCTGAAATGTGTGTATATATATATATATATATATAGAGATACACACACACTCACACACACACACACACACACACACATGTATATATATATATATATATATATATATATATATATATATATATATATATATATATATTGGAGTAAGACAACATGCATAACGAGGATGATGTGGTCAAAATACTCATTTGCCTAATAATTCTGCACTCCCTGTATATATATATATATATATATACAGGGAGTGCAGAATTATTATATATATATATATACAGGGAGTGCAGAATTATTAGGCAAATGAGTATTTTGACCACATCATCCTCGTTATGCATGTTGTCTTACTCCAAGCTGTATAGGCTGGAAAGCCTACTACCAATTAAGCATATTAGGTGATGTGCATCTCTGTAATGAGAAGGGGTGTGGTCTAATGACATCAACACCCTATATCAGGTGTGCATAATTATTAGGCAACTTCCTTTCCTTTGGCAAAATGGGTCAAAAGAAGGACTTGACAGGCTCAGAAAAGTCAAAAATAGTGAGATATATTCCAGAGGGATGCAGCAGTCTTAAAATAGCCAAGCTTCTGAAGCGTGATCATCGAACAATCAAGCGTTTCATTCAAAATAGTCAACAGGGTCGCAAGAAGCGTGTGGAAAAACCAAGGCGCAAAGTAACTGCCTGTGAACTGAGAAAAATCAAGCGTGCAGCTGCCAAGATGCCACTTGCCACCAGTTTGGCCATATTTCAGAGCTGCAACATCACTGGAGTGCCCAAAAGCACAAGGTGTGCAATACTCAGAGACATGGCCAAGGCAGAAAGTCGACCACCACTGAACAAGACACACAAGCTGAAACGTCAAGACTGGGCCAAGAAATATCTCAAGACTGATTTTTCTAAGGTTTTATGGACTGATGAAATGAGAGTGAGTCTTGATGGGCCAGATGGATGGGCCCGTGGCTGGATTGGTAAAGGGCAGAGAGCTCCAGTCCGACTCAGACGCCAGCAAGGTGGAGGTGGAGTACTGGTTTGGGCTGGTATCATCAAAGATGAGCTTGTGGGGCCTTTTCGGGTTGAGGATGGAGTCAAGCTCAACTCCCAGTCCAACTGCCAGTTTCTGGAAGACACCTTCTTCAAGCAGTGGTACAGGAAGAAGTCTGCATCCTTCAAGAAAAACATGATTTTCATGCAGGACAATGCTCCATCACACCGAAAAGTACTCCACAGCGTGGCTGGCAAGAAAGGGTATAAAAGAAGAAAATCTAATGATATGGCCTCCTTGTTCACCTGATCTGAACCCCATTGAGAACCTGTGGTCCATCATCAAATGTGTGATTTACAAGGAGGGAAAACAGTACACCTCCCTGAACAGTGTCTGGAAGGCTATGGTTGCTGCTGCACGCAATGTTGATGGTGAACAGATCAAAACACTGACAGAATCCATGGATGGCAGGCTTTTGAGTGTCCTTGCAAAGAAAGGTGGCTATATTGGTCACTGATTTGTTTTTGTTTGGTTTTTGAATGTCAGAAATGTATATTTGTGAATGTTGAGATGTTATATTGGTTTCACTGGTAAAAATAAATAATTGAAATGGGTATAAATTTGTTTTTTGTTAAGTTGCCTAATAATTATGCACAGTAATAGTCACCTGCACACACAGATATCCCCCTAAAATAGCTAAAACTAAAAACTAAAACTTCCAAAAATATTCAGCTTTGATATTAATGAGTTTTTTGTGTTCATTGAGAACATGGTTGTTGTTCAATAATAAAATTAATCCTCAAAAATACAACTTGCCTAATAATTCTGCACTCCCTGTATATATGTGTGTGTGTATGTATGTATATATATATAATTTTATTTTTTTCATTGTTTGAATTGTCTATACATTCAGACATCAGTAGTGCTGTTCTTTCATAGAGTTACATAGAGCAGGTCATGTTCTGGGGTGGAAGTGAAGCACTACTGCGGAGAGGTTGTGCTGATGATGCTGAGAGGACCATGCCATTGGATTCTTGAGCCAAGTGGAAATGTGCTCAAAACAGATCTTGATGTTTTCAATGTATCAGGGTGAGAGTAACCACCTACTAAAACCCGAATGTGACATGTCAAGAAAAATAGCTTTAGCCCCACCAACATGCTGGACTGAGCAATGCAACTAAAAGCACATGAAATCAGTCTGGACGAATGTTTGTGGCCATTGTGAAATGGACCCATTGTTTATATACAATACAACAAACATTCACAACAAATATTCAGTCTTGGTATGAACTGTACTTAAAGGGATAGTTCATCCAAAAATGAAAATTAGCTTGTGATTTACTCACCCTCAAGTCATCCTAGGTGTATATGACATTTTTCTTTCAGACGAATAAGAGTTATATTAAAATAGTCCTGGCTAATCCAAGCTTTAAAATGGCAGGGATTGTTGTTCTGTTTTTGAAGTACATAAAAGTGCATCTGTCCGTCAAATAACGTGCTCCACACGTTAATAAATGTATCCACCTCTGGGGGGTTAATAAATGCCTTTGGAAGTGAATTGATGCATTTGTGTCAGAACAATATCCATATTTAAAACTTTATTAAGTTAAGTTTCAGCCAATAGCCTTCTGTATTCAGTTGATAAAAAAAGTTTTGAATGTGCCTCTGCAGTTCAAAGGCTTACATGACCAGTTATGCTCATCTGACATTGCGTATGCATCTTGAACTCCGAGAAGGCACTTTCAACACTTTTTCACAGACAGCAATCAGCCAGATTTTTAATTTAGAAAGATTTAAATTTGGATATTTTTCTTACACAAATGCAACAATTTGCTTTAGAAGGCAATTATTAACCTCCCGGAGCTGTGTGGAGCACATTATTTGATGGACAGATGCATTTTTTTGGACTTCAAAAACAGAGCAACAAACCCTGCCATTACAAAGCTTGGATTAGCCTATGGATTAGATTGTATTCGTCTGAAAGAAGAATGTCATATACACATAGATTGACTTGAGGGTAAGTAAATCATGGGCTAATTTTCATTTTTGGGTGAACTATCCCTTTAAGAGAGAAGGAATGCATTGGGAAATTATTATTGTAAAAGAGTGTGTGTTTGAAATCTCAAGTCCCCAAGGCTCCAATCAATAGCTCTGCACTCTGCAGGGTGGCTTCAACTCTGCGCTTTACTCGGCAACAGCCTCTGATTAGCTCGCACACAGAGACACAGAGCACTGCGGAGAGAACAGGGCCCGTATTTATCAAACATCTTAGAATTACTCACAAGAACACTGTCAAGAATTGACTTAAGAGTAAAAAAAAATTTGGGCTCAAAGCTGCACTTAAAAGTTAGTTATCAAGCATCCCAATTATACTTCAAGTTAAGTGTAGGACTAAATCTTAAGTGTCAGTCTTAGAATTGATTTACGACACTATGCTGTGCCACAAACAGGATTTTGGATGATGTCATAGGCATGAACCAATCACTGAATAGATGTCCTTATTTAAGAATATTCTCAGATAAATTCACATTGAATGGTGTTCCTAAGAGGAGTTCCCTTATTGAGGGAACTCGAGCTGCATCGAAATGCTACGGGAACGCCTCTACGTGATTGCGTCATGAAGCACTCGTGAAATCTGTCCAATAGCGTGCCGATACATCATAGGTGGGTGATGCTTTTGACCAGGAAGCTATAAAGCACATAGAGCGCTCTTCACAAGCGCTCTATGTGAAATATTGTTTGTCTATTTGATGTGTGTTTTGTCTCTCAAAGAAAAAGAAATATGGTGAGCAAAAAGTTCAGACAATGTGTTACTCCCTGCCCACGCTACATCACGGGCGGGGATACTTACAATCTCAATCTGTGTGTTATGTGTTTGGGATCTGAGCATGCCCAGGCAGCCCTCGAGGGGGCTGGCTGTGAGCATTGCGAGAAGCTCCCCATGAAAACGCTTTGATCCCGCCGAGCACTCTTCGAGGAGGGTACTTCGGCTTGCGTTCCTCAGGGCTCGGGTCCTGCTGTTGCTGAGGCACAGTGAAGGCTCGCATCCTGGGGATCGCAAATGGATCTAGCGGCGGGGTTAGAGACAGGTGATCCCCCTATCTCTGCCCTTAGCCTGCTAGATTTCACGTTTCAGTTCACGAGTTAGACGCATGCTCTGCGGTTTCTTCTGCTCGTGCTGAAGCGCAGGAGCTGGATGTTGTAAGCCTGGACGAAGAACACATTTCGCCGGTACACACACACATGCTCAAGAGGAGCTTTTGAGGTTGTGACTCATGCTGTAGCTAGATTAAGACTTGACTGGCCAGCCGAGAGGCAAGAAGCCCGTCAGTCGAGTAAATTAGACTAGCGCTTTCTGCCGTCAAGATCTCAACCTCCAAAGCGGGGCTTGCCGTTTTTCCTGGACCTCCACACCTGGGCGAAACCGGCATCCTTTAAAGTTTTCAACCCCGCCACCTGCGAGTATTAAAATATCGTGGGGTTGAAAAGACATGGGCGATGCCTCAGGTGGAAGAGACGCTTGCAAGCTATCTCTCCCCGAGTCTGCATCGTCGCTGAGAGCCCTGCAGCTGCCCACTAAGCCATTCAGAACAACTTCAGCATTAGTGGGCAGGGCGTATTCGGCGGCAAGTCAGGCAGCTGCATGTTTGCATAGGGTAGCTGTGTTACAAGCTTATCAGGCCGACCTGCTGAGGGATATTGACGATGAATGTGAGGAAGTGGGGAGAGAAACCATAGCGGAGATTAGAAGAGCTACAGATCTGTCTCTCCGGGCTACCAAGGAGACGGCCAAATCTATCGGCCGGTCTATGGTAGCCCTGGTGGCCACGGAGAGGCATCTGTGGCTAAATTTATCTGAGATCAAGGATAGAGATAAAAAAAATCCTAATGGATGCTCCTATTTCCTCGGCCGGCCTCTCCGGCGACTCCGTAAACAGTCGTCGAGAGGTACCAAGAGGCGAAAAAACAAGCGGCTGCGTTCCAACGGTTGTCTTATCCCTCTGCCGCTGCTGGGCGGGAGCAGCCCCAATCAAGTGCGTCCTCCTCTCACAGAGCGCAACAAAAAGAGAGCGTTGCTGCACGGACTCCTCCACAGAGAGACTGGGGGTCCGGGCAGCGTGCTCAGCCGAAGTGTTCCCGAGGTAGGGCAGACCTAAGGTCTGTCATTATCGCTAGGAAGGCTTCGGCGAAGAAGCCCTGACACCAGAAGCTCAGGGCTTCCGATGGCAGTCCCCTTTGAAAGAGTGCGGTGCGTCAAGGCGACTGTTCTCTATTGGTGCCATCAGGGGGCCGTTCTGCCAACCCTGCCACCTATTGTGCTTCAGGGAAGTTCCCCAGAGAACACAAATCTCCATGTCAGCCCGGAAACGTAGCGGTGTGGGGATGTTCGCGCCCTCCCAGGGGGGCTCTCGGGGGGGCAGTTCGGTTGCTCCCTGCCGATATGCCGTTACAGGACACCGAGCTGACCGCTCAGAGAAAACCAGAGGCCAGCCTCGAGAGGCTGGTTCCCTTAGTAGATTTTTTTGGCAGCGTGGAAACTTCTGCCAAATATCTCAGACTGGGTCCTGCAGACATTAGAATAAGGGTACAGAATTCAATTCGGGTTACACCCAACCACATTCAGCGGGGTAGTTCTTAAAGTAGTAAACCCCGAGCAGGCTCTGGTTATAGGAGCAAGAAGTACAGACTCTTCTGCGAAAAGAGGCTATAGAGAGGGTCCCTCCCCAAAGCAGAGAGTCAGGGTTTTACTGCCGGTACTTCATAGTTCCACAGAAGCTATCCTTCCGCAGCACAGAAAATTCCTCAGGTTTGCTTTCGGGGGCGAAGCTTACCAATATCGGGTGCTGCCATTTGGCCTAGCTTTATCGCCCCGCACTTTCACAAAGTGCGTGGATGCAGCTCTGGCTCCGTTGCGACTCCAGGGCATCCGCGTACTGAACTACATAGAAGATTGGCTCATATTGGCGCAGTTGGAACACTTTTCCAGCATCGAGATGCTGTTCTCACCCATATGAAAGTGCTGGGGCTAAGGCTAAATATGAAGAAAAGTGTGATGGTACCTCAACAGAGCACTTCTTTTCTGGGGGTAGTTTGGGACACAAGATGAATGTCGGCTCAGCTATCTCCCCCCAGGATAAGAGCAATTCTGGAGGCCGTGAACAGGGTAAAGCTAGGTAATTCACTCACTGTGAAACAGTTTCAGAGACTTCTGGGGCTAATGGCAGCAGCGTCCAACGTGATACCTTTTGGCCTGCTGTACATGAGACCATTGCAGTGGTGGCTCAGGACCAAGGACTACTCCCCAAGGGGAAATCCTTTTCGCTTGATCAAGGTCACGCGGCAATGCCTACGTGCCTTGGTGATGTGGAAAGATCCTTGGTTCCTATCCCAAGGTCCAGTTCTCAGGGTTCCTTGTCGTTGCATAACGCTAACGACGGATGCCTCCCTAACTGGGTGGGGGGGTGGTCATGAGTGACCGCTCAGCACAGGTTCTGTGGAGCGGCCATCAGCTTTCATTGCATTTAAACCAGCTGGAGCTGATGGCTGTGTTCCTGGCACTCAGGCACTTTCTCTCAGACCTGAGGGGCCACCATGTGTTAGTACGGTCGGACAACACATCGGTGGTCTCCTATATAAATCACCAGGAGGGTGTAAGATCGCGCCATTTGTGGAAGTTGGCACATCGAATGTTGATTTGGGCCCAGGGCAAATTGTTATCAGTCAGAGCAATACACATTTCGGGTTACCTGAACGTGACAGCAGACACCCTGTCGAGGCAGGGAGTAGTGCCGGAGGAATGGAGACTCCACCCCGAGGTGGTGGGGCTCCTCTGAGATTAATAGCCCCGTTCTGGCCAGGCCGAGTATGGCTGTCGGACATTGTGTCTCTCCTCGAAGGTCCCCCATGGGAAATCCCGGTCAGGAGGGACCTTCTCTCCCAGGCGAGGGGTTCAGTTGTACACCCTCGCCCTGAGTTATGGAAACTGTGGGCTTGGCCTCTGAGGGGGCCCAGCTCGTAGAATCAGGTCTATCTACTGAGGTAATAGAAACCATTGCACTCCAGAGCACCTTCTACAAGGAGACTATATGCCCTAAAATGGAGAGTTTTCGTCGCCTGGTGCACAGGCCATTCTTTAAATCCAGTTTACTGCCTGGTTTGGTCAGTAGTAGTAGATTTTATTAGGGCTGTGTATTGCCAAGAATCTGGCGATACAATACGTATCACGATACAGGGGTTACGATACGATATATTGCAATTTATTGCGATATTGCAAGAGAGGCAATTTATTGCGATATTTCTTTTTTGTGTGTTTTTGTTTTTTATAATTTAAAAGAATAAAGAACACAACCCCATAAGCCTAAAACACGAGACAAAGTATTTTATTTTATTAATACAGTATAATTTATATCACTAATCATATGCAATGTGCAATCTAAATTAAGGGAAATGTAAAGTTACTGCAGGATTCTTTGTGTAAATGTTTTAAAGGTTCACAGTATAGCAGTGGCTATTTAACAACAGAAAGTGCAATCCATTTCATGACTGAATGACTGTTTGTTTTATATTTAACACAGTAGCCCCGATCACACAGAACGCGTTTTTGCAGCGAGAAGCCTTTTTTGAATGGATTTCGGTTGGCAGAGAGCGTTATGCGCGCTGCTTATGCGCCCTGGGCGCCTCGCGTTTTTGAAGGAGCGCTGCGAGCGCATGAAGTTGAAAAAAAGTCAACTCGGAGCGGAAAAGCGTGCAACATCATCACGCTTATGTTCTGTTGTCCAATCGAATGAATGAAGCGGCAGGCCTTCCGTTGTGTTGACCGTTACATTGATTTGACTGACAGTACAGGTGATTCGGGGGTTGCCTAGAAACATTAAAACGCACTGCTCATTTTTGAATGAGAAAACGCCGACCAAAAAAGGGAGTGCAGTGCGCCTCGCGTTTTCGAACCTGAAAAACGCGTTCTGTGTAATTGGACCCTAAAGCTGTTTTCTATAAAGCAGTCTATTGTATAAAGTGCTGTTTCAAGTAACGTTACTGAGCTGCAGAGCTGGTGCATCCATATCCACATCGCTATTATCTTTCGTTCTCCTGCCACCGCTGTCAGTTTTGGTGTGTGTTTATTTTGTTACTGAGAAGAAAACGTGCAGGACATTCTATCGAAACGCTTCTCAGCAGCGTGGGTGACGTCAGGATGTTAAGCGAGCTCTCTGTTTCAATGTGTTTCCCGAGTATTAGATTATAACTTGGCCTATTTTGCAAACAAAATGATTCTTGTCGATTTCCTTAGTGGCTTCTTTATAGCTGAAGCCAACATGAGTCCACACTTCAGCTCTGTATACTGCAAGAGCGGAATAATGCTAGTTTTTGAGAGCTGGGTTTGCTAATGTAAACACTAGTGATGCGCGCACCTTTACCTTGCGCTTCTCCGGCTCCGCGTCAGTTATACGTTCTGAGATAACACTGCCATCTAGCGGTTGGGTGTTATACAGTCTGTGGTTTAAACCGAACACAAAGCCACGAATCTTGGATGTAAATAAATAAATATATAAATATCGATACAGCGTTTTTGAGAATCGATACAATATCGCCAAACATAATATCGCGATATTCACGTGTATCGATATTTTCTTACACCCCTCGATTTTATGCAAGCAAAGTTATCTTCAGGGTTATCCCCTTCCACTATGAAGGTTTATGTGGCGGCAATATCTGCCTACCACATTCCTATAGACAACGCATCGGTGGGGAGACACCCATGGGTAACCCGTTTCCTCCGTGGGACAATGAGGCTGAGGGCTAAGGCCTGCGGCACGCTCGAGGATGCCTACCTGGGACTTGGCCATAGAACTAGAAGGCCTAATGTTAACCCCGTTTGAGCCTATTGAAGAGGTACCAGAGAAATTTCTCACATTAAAAACTCACTTTTACCAATTGTGCTTGGTGTCATTTTAAAAATAATGTTTTTGAATTCAAAGATTTTCAGCAAATAAAAACTTAATTTCAGCCTCTAAATCTTAAACTGTAGTGTTGTACAGACTACGTGTTTTGGGGGGAGCTTGACAGCTCTGGTCCAGTTTTGTTATTGTCAACTAACACAATATCTCTGCGCCCAAGTATCAGTGCTTCGCCTGTGCTTCCCCATAATATAGTCCCAAATCAATATATCTGCCTAGAAAATTGCCTAGTCTTAATCTGCAGCGCTATTTGTACTCTTTTGTGAATACGCACTTGCCTTGTCTAGCTGGCAATACAGGATTCCATTCATTATGCTAAGCTAAGCTAGTGGCAACCCTGCCAAACTAAATGCATGCACTGTGACAAAAATGCATTTGCCCACATATCTAAATGTAGGAAAGAAGTTGAATAAGCCCTATTTCTAAAAACGGTGGAGTGTTCATTTAAGTAAAGTACAGATACGTGAAAAATTTACTTAAGTTTGTGATGTGTTGACAGCACGACTGCTTGGACTATTAAGAATGTTGACATAAATGTGTGAATTACATACAGGGAAATGATTGTCATTGAAAAAGAACAGAATAATGACTAAAATATTTAATAAAGATGTAAATATGTTAATTCTGATCTTATTCGTCAGGTCTTACACATACTGCAGCGCAGTGGTGGAATGTAACGAAGTACAAATACTTTATCACTTAACTGTTTAAAATTAATTAAATGTTTAACATTGTTAAATTTCTTTAAGACAGTTACCGCACATTCATTCATCTATTTTAATACTGTTCTCATGAAAATTTACCATGGTTTTACTACAAAAACAAAAAAAGAAAAACCTGGTTATAGTTAAATCATTACCTACAGGTTGAAGATATGAGACATAACAGATCCTCTGTTTCAAAATGCATAGGTCTACTACACACGAACATACTCATAATAGACTAAAAATGACAAAAAATAAAATACCAAAATTACACAACCCTGGTTACCGTAAGATACTGGATGGACAAATCAGTTTAAACATTCTTAAAAAATGACAGAATTTTTATTTTCAAGATGTGGTAAGTACATGTGATTGAGTGCTGAAGAGAAAGGGAAAGCAAAATCCAATCAGCACAGCTAGAAATCGAAATCCACACTGACCAATAAACAGATCAATACGAAATGATATTGGTATCCATACAATGAAACAGATCATGCTGATTTACATCTGACATGACTGCCTGTAGCTAGCTTTCTTATATATATTTTTTCCCCCTGATGCCTTGTGGAATGTCTGTGTGTAATGCATATTTTTGTAAGAATGGCGTATGGCCGCAGCTGATGAATCATATGTAGTATTTTCCATAAATCATAGCAGTGGGAGCCATGCATATGAAATAAATGTGCTGGCCTTGGGACATATTAGGGGGATCCATTCAGTCCTATTCACACATTCTTTCCAATTTCAGGCTCAGGTGAACCATACTAGGCTATTCTCCATGTCCTCTGCCTTTCCAGAAGACAAGGGTCCCAGTTATTGACCAATTGCTGCTTGGTCTGTGGCACATTCACAAAGGAGCTCGTAATAGTGCATTGTGCTCCCAGCGTCATGAGTGATTGGTCAGTCTACAAATCTGTATGTCACTGTCCCACAAATTTACTCTACAGGCCATTAGATACATTTACGCTCCAGTTAGGTCAACATAAAATAGTGGAGAGCTAATGTAAACACAGGTAATAATGTCTAATGGTGTGTGTGTGTGTGTGTGTGTGTGTGTGTGCCCTTTTTTTATAGTACATTGTGGGAACCAAATGTCCCCATAAGGATAGTAAAACCTGAGATCACCTACATTGTGGGGACCAGCCAGCGGTCCCCACTTTTCAAAAGGCTTATAAATGGTATAAAAACCATTACGTCTATGGAGAGTCCCAACAAAGATAGTGAACCAGACGTGTGTGTGTGTGTGTGTGTGTGTGTGTGTGTGTGTGTGTGTGTGTGTGTGTGTGTCCTTCAGAGACTGTCAGCACTCATAATCGCATATCGGGTTTTAAAAGAACCAGGATATTTCACATATCAGGCTAAAAAGTCTATGGTCTGAAACTGCCAAGAATATCCAGAAGCAGCAATAAAAGTGATAGTTCACACAAAAAAGAAAATTTATTAATGATTTACTCACTCTCATGTAATTTCAAACTCGTGTATAACTGTCTTCTGTAGAACACAAAAGAAGATATTTTGAAGAATGAAACTATTGGACAAAGCAACATTGGACCCCGTTGACTTTCATTATAGGAACAAAAATGTTTGTGTTCACCAGAAGAAAGAAAATTATATAAGTTTGGAAAGACATAAAGATGATTAAATGGTCTAGTGTCTAGACTCTTTTAAAAATGTTGGTCTATCTATGTTAACATGCACAAGATGCATCATGTGTAATTTAGTTCTGCATGTTTTACATGCTTTATTAAAGTTAAAACAAGGTAAGAAGGTAAAGATTTAAAAATGATCCAGCCCAGTAGAACACATCTTGAGTAGAACATTTCAAATCGGTCACTTTTCAGGTTCCATTTCATTTAGGCTGCTGATTTAGTTTTAGCATGCCTGATAAACATACATTACACATGCTGCCCTACTCTGCTCCAGACTTGGTGAACTTCCATAAGCAGCTCAGGGGTAAAGGGGTCATTCTCTCCTTCTCATTTAGTATCTAATGAAGCATGGTGCTGCATAGGCTATAAACTCCCAGACCTCTTAGAGGCAGACCTTTGCCACCTGAGAGACTGACTGGCTGAATACTTAGCATGGCAAGGGTGGTGCAGTACAGCAAGGCAAACCGTCTGATGTTCCTCAAAAAAATGTGTGTATATTGTATGGTGACATTGAGGCAGATCTCATAACCAGCCATATCCCCCAGTAGGGTTTCATTCATGAACACAGCTGGATCTGATCTTTGCTCCCTCCAGTGTAACTAATTGAGGCTGCATTTTACATTCAAGGACTAACCGAAACCACAAAACCATAAAGTCACAGTCCTTTAAAGAAAAAATGTAAAAGCATTTACTTGCCATAATTTTATTTCTTACTTTTTCCATCAAATCAATCACTTTTTGCTATCTTTGCCATCACCTTTAACCATAAAATCACAACACTTTAGAAAGGCTGCAATACTCATTAAGCTTACATTTGGATGTAGACGTTTACCAAGTTATGTATATATTCCTAAATAAAGGGTAATCAGCATACTCTTAAAAATAATTTATTATATTCTTTACTGTGTTGTAGTTATATGAATTGGGCGATTTCATATGAAAGTGTATGATTTGTAGGTAAAACAACTAACACTCAGTGGGGTTTAAGCAGATTCAAATACATGGCATTATTATACCAGGAAAGTGTCAAAGTAAATAAGGTCAATTTTGATTTCACATTGAAATCCTATCATAAGAAGTGG